>NC_090275.1:67531084-67741084 GCF_040414725.1 Anabrus simplex | reverse complement strand
ATGTGTAGGAGTGAGTGAGTCTCTTGTTATATAACTCCTCTTGTACACTGCTGACGGCGCTACTGTAATGTTTTAACTCGTGTTGCTTGCTTTATATGTCTACTAGCGGAACATGTTAGGAATTCCTATGTACAAGTCGTGGAGATCTTCTAACATTAATTAGACTCACAATAAAACTTACCCGATATGTTCCGTAAAGAGGAATTAGTCATTCATTTGCCTTTCGCTCCCGTGATAGTGTGTTCGATGCCGATTGTTGGGAACAGGGGCATTTATAAGTGTTCACGTTTGTGAGTGTCTTTGTATATTTACATTAGTATTCAGCCACTATGGAGATGGAACCGGTCTCACACAATTGTCAGGGTTCCAACGATCAGGTAGGCGGTAATTTTCAATTATTATCTGTTGGTACAGTGGCTGGTTATTGTGAAATCTGTTGCACTTAACTCCTAAGCTTTTAATTATTTTTATAGTGTTTTATATTAATTTATATTTATATTAATTAAGATATACATATAACTGAGGATTATGTTCATCTAAAAATATATTATACCCTCACGGAAGTTAGTGTTCGGTCTTAATTGATGTCGAATTAAATAGCCATGGAGCTGGACAAGTTCGTGTCCTCACCTCGAGGCTTGCAGCTCTTTTCAGACACACTCCGAATGGAGGAGAGCTGCATGTCTACCATTTTAGCCACATAGCAGCCTTCCTTCCATTCTGAAATATCTGGCAGTACTGGGAATCGAACCCGGGCCACCGTGAACGGCAGCTAATAGCACTAACTGTTAGTACGCTACGGTTACAATGGAAAGTGTAGAGAAATAAGAGATTAATAGTTGTATACATTTTAATATGAATAAATTAAAAGTACATTTTGGAAACATCAATTTTTATAATACTTGAGACCCAATCTTCACAACTGTAAGGGCTCATTTTTCCCTAAAGTTCGTATTTTTTGGTTTTTTTAATCATTCAGATGTAATCAATTTAGATTTAAATAACACATAAAATTAGGAAATAATATTCAAATGTGAGTTAGTTCTCATTCAGGTCTGTAAGGGTTAAAGCAGGACTGGACAGATCAGAAAATCTAGATCTTCACCAGGATTACTTGATTCGAGAACTGGAAAAATCCAAAGAAAAGCAGTTCGATTTGCTCTGGGTGATTTCCGACAAAAGAGTAGCGTTACGGAAATGTTGCTAAGTTTGGGCTGGGAAGACTTGGGAGGAAGGAGACGAGGTGATCGACTAAGTGATGTGTTCCGAGCTGTCAGTGGAGAGATGTCTGGCTCCATGGCTAAATGGTTAGCGTGCTGGCCTTTGTCTGCAGGAGTCCCGGGTTCGATTCCCGGCAGGGTCGGGAATTTTAACCATAATTGTTTAATTCCGCTGGCACTGGGGCTGGGTGTATGTGTCGTCTTCATCATCATTTCATCCTCATCACGACGCGCGGGTCGCCTACGGGCGTCAAATCAAAAGACCTGCATCTGGCGAGCCGAACTTGGCTTTGGACACTCCCGGCACTAAAAGCCATACGCCATTTCATTTCAGTGGAGAGATGACGTGGAGTGACATTAATAGACGAGTAAATTTGAGTGGTGGTTTTAAAGTAGGAAAGATCACAGTATGAAGACGAAATTGGAATTCAAGAGAACGAACTGGGGCAAATATTCTTTTACAGGAAGGGGAGTTGTTCAGTAAATTCCCAAATTATTTGCAATTACTAAAGAAAGGACAAAGTAAACAACTGATAGGGAATCTGACACCTAGGCGACTGCCCTAAATGCAGATCACTGATGATTGATTGATAAAAAATAAAAATCATTTGCATACCTCTATAATATTAACCAGTTCGATCTCTCACTTTATCTTACCGAGCTCGATAGCTGCAGTCGCTGAAGTGCGGCCAGTATCCAGTAATCGGGAGATAGTGGGTTTGAACTCCACTGTCGGCAGCCCTGAGGATGGTTTTCTGTGGTTTCCCGTTTTCACACCAGGTACCTTAATTAAGGCCGCGGCCGCTTCCTTCCCATTCCTAGGCCTTTCCCATCCCATTGTCGCCACAAGACCTATCTGTGTCGTTGCGACGTAAAGCCACTAGCAAAAAAAAAAATCACTTTATCTTAATCACTCTAAAATCACATTCACTACTCTAGGCACTTCATTTAATGGACTCAAATGTACGAAACCCCGAGTAGTGCTTATTACACAGTAGTGCGATACACAAAGAACATAACGGAGAAAACCTGTGGCCAAGACAGGCCAAAAGTGAACGTCCATGTAATGGTTACGAGTGATCACGAGATATATCGAACGCTCATGTCGATACAAGTCAGTGTTCAGGTGTAGCCGATGCGTATAACCGCTTCTACATTATAATCTCCGTATTTAGATACGCTACAGAGACAACAACAACAACAAGAAACAAATCACCTTAGGAACGAAGTTTATTGTCGAGTTTCCAGAATGAAAATAAATTCCGAAAACATTATTTTTCCTCAGACTTAAATTTATCAGTTACAATTTGAAAATTTTAGTCGCCTGCACATTTCTTTTTGTCACCATGGCAACCGGGCGCCTGAGATTTGTCCAGCATTAAAAACTTTCTGTGGGACAAACTTCCGACATCCAGGCGTCTGTCAAGACCGTCAGCAGTCTGAATGGTGGTTAAAACAAATAGTATGGCATTTCATACATACATCTTCATTATAGGTTTTTCAGCGTTCAGTCTACAAGCCTCTGTGAATTTACTAATCGTCGCCACAATCCTCTTTTTGTAACTAGTTCTGTGGCCTCGCTTAATTCTATACCTCTTATCCTTAAATTGTTAGAAACTGAGTCTGACCATCGTCGTCTTGGTCTCCCTCTACTCCTCTTACCCTCCACTACAGAGACCATTTCATTCCTAACTTAACCTTTATGTCCTCATTCAAGTACCCTCCTGCGATTGTTCCCAACTGTTTGTACCAGCAGTCATTTTCGATACTTTCATGTCTGTTACTTCTAGCTTATGAATAAGTTATCCTGATTCAACCCAACTTTCACTCTCGTAAAGCAAATTGGTCTGAAAACAGACCGATATTAAGATAGTTTTGTCCGGGAGCTGACTTTCTTGTTGATTGCAACTGAGAGCTCACTGCATTAGCTTTACTGCACCTTGATTCAATCTCGCTTACTATTCCACCATCTTGGGGAACACATATGAAATTATCTATCTGTCCCAGCTTTGTATCCCCAATCTGACATTCAGTTCTCTTGGATATCAACAGACAACACAATATCATTGAGAATCGTATGTGTTTAAATACAAGATGAGATAAAGGTATTCTTCCCCAAAACTTCGTTCTCAGGTTTTGTATTTGTTCACACATAGATATATACATTCAGGTGTCATAACTTGAATCAATGAGTATCCCCTTTGTAAGTGGTAGGAGTTGGTAACTATGCTATTGATATTTGTCGCTTCCTTTGCTTCTTGATTTACGATTTTCGTTCTTTAGTGTGTTGGGCTAGTGTGTAATAAGTAATAACTATTCGTTATGTTCATTACTTTAGACTTAGAAGTGCCCATGGCCAACTCGATAGGTAGGTCCTGCCTGCTACACTTGACAGTTCACACGGATGACGTCACACTTATAGTGCATCGATATGTAAGCATGAGTGTTGTTTTCATGGTGGTTTGGTAGCACGTTGTTAGTATTTCACCATTATTAAGTGTTCGTTGGTGTTTTCGAGGGATAACTGTACAAGAGAGCATCGGGTAGACACGGCGTAAAGACCAGACAGTTTCGTTTCAACTGTGTCCATGGAAAAGCCATAATTAACTGGCGATGCTGGGCAGTCGTTAAATACACTGACTGACAGAGCAAATGCAACACCAAGAAGGAGTGGTCAGAACTTTATGCCAATTGCAGGGTAGACTGACGTCACTGAGGTATGCTCATGATGTGAAATGCGCCGCTGTGCTGCGCACGTAGCGAACGATAAATGGGACACGGCGTTGGCGAATGGCCCACTTCGTACCGTGATTTCTCAGCCGACAGTCATTGTAGAACGTGTTGTCGTGTGCCACAGGACACGTCTATAGCTAAGAATGCCAGGCCGCCGTCAACGGAGGCATTTCCAGCAGACAGACGACTTTACGAGGGGTATGGTGATCGGGCTGAGAAGGGCAGGTTGGTCGCTTCGTCAAATCGCAGCCGATACCCATAGGGATGTGTCCACGGTGCAGCGCCTGTGGCGAAGATGGTTGGCGCAGGGACATGTGGCACGTGCGAGGGGTCCAGGCGCAGCCCGAGTGACGTCAGCACGCGAGGATCGGCGCATCCGCCGCCAAGCGGTGGCAGCCCCGCACGCCACGTCAACCGCCATTCTTCAGCATGTGCAAGACACCCTGGCTGTTCCAATATCGACCAGAACAATTTCCCGTCGTTTGGTTGAAGGAGGCCTGCACTCCCGGCGTCCGCTCAGAAGACTACCATTGACTCCACAGCATAGACGTGCACGCCTGGCATGGTGCCGGGCTAGAGCGACTTGGATGAGGGAATGGCGGAACGTCGTGTTCTCCGATTAGTCACGCTTCTGTTCTGTCAGTGATAGTCACCGCAGACGAGTGTGTCGTCGGCGTGGAGAAAGGTCAAATCCGGCAGTAACAGTGGAGCGCCCTACCGCTAGACAACGCGGCATCATGGTTTGGGGCGCTATTGCGTATGATTCCACGTCACCTCTAGTGCGTATTCAAGGCACGTTAAATGCCCACCGCTACGTGCAGCATGTGCTGCGGCCAGTGGCACTCCCGTACCTTCAGGGGCTGCCCAATGCTCTGTTTCAGCAGGATAATGCCCGCCCACACACTGCTCGCATCTCCCAACAGGCTCTACGAGGTGTACAGATGCTTCCGTGGCCAGCGTACTCTCCGGATCTCTCACCAATCGAACACGTGTGGGATCTTATTGGACGCCGTTTGCAAACTCTGCCCCAGCCTCGTACGGACGACCAACTGTGGCAAATGGTTGACAGAGAATGGAGAACCATCCCTCAGGACACCATCCGCACTCTTATTGACTCTGTACCTCGACGTGTTTCTGCGTGCATCGCCGCTCGCGGTGGTCCTACATCCTACTGAGTCGATGCCGTGCGCATTGTGTAACCTGCATATCGGTTTGAAATAAACATCAATTATTCGTCCGTGCCGTCTCTGTTTTTTCCCCAACTTTCATCCCTTTCGAACCACTCCTTCTTGGTGTTGCATTTGCTCTGTCAGTCAGTGTATGTCACAGCACAGTGGAAAGCATAGGGACTTTTCTTTTAATGTTTTGAAAATGAAATGTGAAGAACCTGGCAAATTTAGGTGACAAGCGTGGGTGTGTGGTGTAGAATTAATTAGTGTTGTGTCCAAGATCTGTCATATTTTGGGAAATACTTTTTAACAGTTATTGATAAATATTTTTTTTAAATGTGCTCGAACAAGCATAAAACAATGACGTTGTTTTTAGAGAGAACAGTTCACCTACTGGCCATCATCGTACAGTCCATTTCAGTAGCCTTTATTAGACTATTTTGAATATGCAACATATGTTCAGTGCATATATCTGTGACTTGGTTCTATAAGGGCCAATGTCATTTTTCATCGAAATTGAGCTATTATCTGATACAAACGCGTTTTATCCTGGCTTTCAACATGTTAAAAGGGCCAATGTCTCTGTTAAGTACTAAACGAACAGTTAACGTTTAATTAAATAAGCCCTTGCCAATAATGTTAGATTACCAATAAAGATTATTAGATACCTGGCAATTTTTAAAAAATACGATAGAAAAGATTAGCGTTTAATAAGGTGACTTCCACAAAGAAAGTATAAATTTATTTAAAGTTAGTTGTTGAAAAAAAT
Organism: Anabrus simplex; assembly: GCF_040414725.1. Lineage (NCBI taxonomy): Eukaryota > Metazoa > Arthropoda > Insecta > Orthoptera > Tettigoniidae > Anabrus > Anabrus simplex. The sequence goes on along the minus strand of NC_090275.1, from coordinate 67,735,193 downwards.
AATTGGAAAACTATAAGCAAAACTTCAAATGCTCATAGCTCAAAAACAGTTTTTTGACATTGGCCCTTTTAGAATCAAGCCACAGATATGTCTGAATTTGTATGTAATTTATTTTGTTAGCGCTTCTTCAATGTTGTGTGTTTATAGGCTTATTATTGCCTTTGTTTTGCTATATTATGATAAAAGTATCGTATCATCAGTATAGGAATTACACGGGACAACGAAGAACTAGCACTAAGCGTGTGACGTCACAATTCTTTGTAGCAGGCTTCTATATCAAGATGGCTATGGAAGCGCTAATGTTTACGTGATGCACGAGAAGAACATATAGCCCATGAATTCGTGCGATCTTCTACATTTAGTAATACGTAAGTAGAAGGAGATGTTTACTCTTGTAATCCTGTATGTTTCCCTTACTGGGAATGGAGTCGTCTGGCCTTAACAGATCAGAGCTACATGCGGAGTACAGTATTAATACCATAGCAATACAGCAGCCAGTCAGGAGCAGAGTACATAATGCATGAGGTGAGATTAGTGGCTCGAGGTGTGAATGGATCGATAGATGAATGTGCGTGATTGTGCCGCCATCTTCCCTGACTCATTGTCTTCGTCGTGCAGTGATCGGTGACAACTCCATCTATCTGTCAAAACGAGTACACACAAATTACAGCACCAGCATACGCCTAGACTAGTCATTGCAGTACAGTGGAACTTCGATATCTCGAATCAGCTCGGGAGCTAAATTTTATTTCGAGTTATCGAAATTTCGATATTTAGAGAATACCGTTTTTGAGCATGAGTAGCTCATAATTGAATAATGTGTATCTACGGGCTTATACTGAATACATTATTTTCAGTCTTTGTGTATGTATGTATGTTCAGTCCGTCAGCGATTCCGCTGGTGGGATCCTCAACAGCTCTGCCATCAGCTGTCAGAGATGGCCTAGGCATCACTGAAGAGGCGTACTAGGGAAATGAGGAGTGAGGTAGTTTCCCGTTGCTTTCCTCACCGAGCCAGAGTTGCTATTACATATCAGTCTGCCAAGCCCACTGAAATGCATACACCAACTGACCCTATGAGCAACATTTTCACACCATTCATAGCAGGGACTGGCCGCATAAGGATTGGCATTACTAGCATTACTCATACCTCAGTCACAAGCCAAGGGTAAGACAGAGGCAGATTTATGAAAGTAACAAAATTGCTCTAGCCTATACCAGAAGACATAGTGCACTGTAAACACTACGTCCTGCCAACAAAGGCATTCACAGTCTTTAAAAATATACAAACAAACTCTATTTTACGGCATCACTTTAATTATAATCCTTATTACAGCAACTTTTTTGAAGACAGGATACAGTACCTTTGGAAGAAGAAAAATCCGTTAGTCTCTTCTGTTTGTTACGGTTAATCCTTCCTCCGTTCACGTTGAAACTTCTCGTCAATACCACGCAGCCGAGATTCGTAAATGGAGCTTGTCATCCGCGACTTCGGGGGGTTGCTTTCGGACGTGACCGGCAATTAATTCACACCCGAGAAACAGTGAGACTTCGCCTTTATTTTCCGATCACTCGAAGTTTTAATTTTTTGGTTCCCGTCATATTAGCTCCAAGCATCACTGTAACCCTTTGTTTATCTGTTAACTGTTTCTTTCTTTCTTTCTTTCTTTCTTTCTTTCTTTCTTTCTTTCTTTCTTTCTTAATCTGCGTACCCTCCAGGGTTGGATTTTCCCTCAGACTCAGCAAGGGATCCCACCTCTACCACCACTAGGGCAGTGTCCTGGAGCTTCAGACTCTGGGTCGGGAGATACAACTAGGGAGGATGGCCAGTACCTCGCCCAGGCGGCGTCACCTGCTCTGCTGAGCAGGGGCCTTGCGGGGGAATGGGAAGACTGGAGGGGATAGACAAGGAAGAGGGAGGGAAGCGGCCGTGGCCTTAAGTTAGGTACCATCCCGGCATTTGCCTGGAGGAGAAGTGGGAAACCACGGAAAACCACTTCCAGGATGGCTGAGGTGGGAATCGAACCCACCTCTACTCAGTTAACCTCCCGAGGCTGAGTGGACCCCGTTCCAGCCCTCGTACCACTTTTCAAATTTCGTGGCAGAGCCGGGAATCGAACCCGGACCTCCGGGGGTGGCAGCTAATCACACTAACCACTACACCACAGAGGCGGCTTTAACTGCTCCTCACAAACCACAAATGCCGTATTGCACAGTTAATGTTGCATAAAATTCGAGATACAGAGTATTTTTTGCTTCAAGCGAGGAAATGTATGCTTCGAAAAATTCGTGTAACCGAATTTCGAGTGATAAAGAAATAAATACACGTGAAGAATAGGACAAATGGCCGGCAAATTTAAGTTACTTCGAGATGCTGAAAATACGAGTAATGGAGGTTCAAGATATCGAGGTTCGACTGTAGTTGTAGCAACGTGCAACAGGCTAACAGCAAGGTGTGGGGCAGTGCTTTAAAAAACGGCCACAGGTGATTTTCGCTCTCTTTCTGCCACAGGCCTGGGCTCATACGTCTTCGTGCCCCGAGATCGGACATTGGCATCTGTTGTATGTAAGCTTTGGGAAAGCATTCTTTCTGATTATTTTATGCATGTTTGCGAAATTACTAACTATAGTCGAAACCCTTTATTGCGACATCGCTTTTAACGACGTACCGGTCCCGTACAAGGGTAAGTGTTTTAAGCAGCAAGCATTAACAAGCGGTCTTGAGCAGTTGAGCCTGTAGAATCAAGCCATCGGTTGAACATGGGCCTGGCCAGACAAAGAGTAGAACCGGCTCTACCGCTCCCCCGCTTACTGCCCGAAGCCGCTCCAAGTCACATCAGTTTGTTTCTTGCTGCTCAGCTGTACGCGTGTTCTCCCGAGCTCACCATGTCTTTTGGAACAGAGGAATTGATTTCAAGAGACTCCTTGGCTGAATGGTCAGCGTCCTGGCCTTCGGTTCAGAGGGTCCCGGGTTCGATTCCCGGCCGGGTCGAGGATTGTAATCGTTTCTGATTAATTTTTCTGGCTCGGGGACTGGGTGTATGTGTCCTTCCCAACACTCTCCTCGTCATATTCAGACAGCCTACCACACTACCAACCATCACAGAAACACTCAATAGTGATTTCATCACTCCATATAGGGTTGGCGTCAGGAAGGGCGTCCGGCCGTAAAGCAGGGCCAAATCCGCTAGCCAACAGGTGTGAGAAAAGCGGTAAGAAAAGAAGAAAAAGAATTAATTTCAAGAGTTTAAACGACCGGTACTATGGGATGTATCTCACAAATATTTTAAAATCAGGAACGTTTCCTGCCTCAGGTTGTTAATGATATTCAGAACAATGGACAATAATAATGTACTTTCTATCTTTATGTGAAATTTAGCTTCTTTCAGTTAATCAAAAAATGCAGTATTTTCTGTAGTGACCTAATATTATTTTCTTATGGACATAGTTTCCATGGCTAAGTGGTTAGCGTGCTGGCCTTTGGTCACAAGGGTCCCCGGTTCGATTCCCGGCAGGGTCGGGAATTTTAACCATAATGGGTTAATTCCCCTGGTATAGGGACTGGGTGTATGTGTCGTCTTTCGTCATAATTTCATCCTCATCACGACGCGCAGGTCGCCTACGGGAGTCAAATCAAAAGTCCTACAGCAGGTCTCTCCGGAGGCCACACGCCATTATTATTGTTATTATTATTATTATTATTATTATTATTATGGTTTCATATTTAAATGTCCTTACTTTATACGAATTACAATGCATAAATGTTTTGATATATCCATTTTCTACGTATATACGAAACTATGCTTTTTATTTACTTACATTTTCATATATTTTCTTATTTTATACAGTTAATCAATAAAATACTATTTCAGTTACAATAGACCGAGCTCGATAGCTGCAGTCGCTTAAGTGCGGCCAGTATCCAATAATCGGGAGATAGTGGGTTCGAGCCCCACTGTCGGCAGCCCTAAAGATGGTTCTCCGTGGTTTCCCATTTTCACACCAGACAAATGCCGGGGCTGTTCCTTAATTAAGGCCAAGGCCGCTTCGTTCCAATTCCTAGGCCTTTCCTATCCCATGATCGCCATAAGACCTATCTGTGTCGGTGCGACGTAAAGCAAATAGCATTCTATTCTATAATTTACTTACCTCAAGGTAACAAGAAGTTTGTCCTCTGCCTAGATGGGTTTTTAAGTAAGTTCCATTCTTTGCAACCTGGGTTTCAGTCTATGTAATAATTTATCAAATTTCTCTACAGACATTCGCAAGTATTCAAAAAAGCATTGGCTGCAGTTGCGTAATTTTGTATATAAGTTATTAAACTCGCCAGAGTTCTTCCCGTCGTAAATTAATTTCATGAGTGCACTGTCTTTGACTGTCTATCAGATCAATGCATACTGGAGAATTCTCGCTTAGCAATAACAATCTCTCAAATCGTCATCGCACTGGCGGCGAGCCGTCTGTTTAATTACTGTTGCAATACGGCTTTATGTCTGGCCAGTGTACACGCATGCAGAGAAATGGTGCCCCGACATTTAAAAAAAATTCAACACTGCCCCACTCCAGTACTGAAAAGGAGGGGAAGGAGTGAAGGGGTAGTGTTGAACGCTCAAGGCACAGTGTGTGTATTGCTATACATCCACTGCTGTCTACCTGCACTAATGCATTAAGCGAGGAGGTAGGGGGACGCTAGGCTATGAGATATTGGGACACCATTTCTGTGCGTGGGTATACGAGAGCAGCTCAGCGCTGCTTTCTTGCTTGCTCTTTGTTACTGCTCCAAGCTTAAACATTCTTTCTGTGTGGCCTTAGCCGCATCCTATATAAATACTGTATTTTAAAAATTCTTAGTTCGACATATCGCATAAAACGACCTATTTTGATCACATTTCTGGAGAAATGTATCGGCTATAACGTCCAGTGTTGATTTTTATTTGCTACGTATATGGAGCTTGCTGACAACAACGTAACGCTTATTATTGTAGACAAATACAAATACTCGAGGCAAGCATCTCTGTGAAGATATCGCAGAAGAAAAGGAAACTGTTTAATATTGAAGAAACGTCGCACCTTATATGGCGATTAGAAAATGAGGAAGCAGCTGTAAGCTTGCATGCGGGAGACAGTGGATTCGAACCTCGCTGTCAGCAGCCCTGAAGATGGTTTCACATGTTCACATCAGGCAAATGCTGGGAATGTACATTAATTAAGGCCACGGCCGCTTCCTTCCCATTCCTAGACTTTTCCTATCCCACCGTCGCCATAGGACCTGTGTGTATCGGTGCGACATAAAACAAATAGTAACAAAAATATTATAAAATACAAGTGTTTGATATGCGTGTCTGTATTTTGGTTTCACATGGTAAAATGAATGCGTATAAACTCACTGGACAAAAAAATAGTCACCCCTGAAGAAATCATTACAAGCACTATTTAACACCGTGTAACTCCGCCTCTGGAATCGATTACCGCCTGGATTCGGTTACGAAGTGAGTCGCAGTCCACAAGGTTGCGCAGATACGTCGCATCCAGGTTAAGCCCTCGCTGAGGATTTAATCGGGGGATTTCGGGGATGCCGATCGCAGCGTTTTACCTGCTGTTCCAACATATTCCACAGATTTTCAATGGGGTTAAAGTCAGGTGATTTTGCAGGCCAGTCGAAATGTAATAGGTAGGAGAGTGTTCATAAAACCAGTCACATATGCGTCCAGCTCGATGAACTTTGCTGTTATCATCTTGAAAAAACAGGGATGTCAATAGCATCCTCATCATCCAGATGTTGACTGAAAGGCAACACCTGATCATCCTAATGTTTAAATAAACATGCGAGTTTATGTTAGTGGTCACGTGAGTGAGCGGGCCCAATCCATGATACGAAATACACTCCCAAAACATCACAGACCCAGATTTATTTGGCCTTTGATGCACTCAACGACGTGCGTCAATGGAATATAGGAAAAAACGTGTTTCGTCAGACCACATTACGTTCAGTTAGCTACTGTCCACGTTCGATGTTTTATAGTCCACTTAGACACGCAGCTTTATGTACCTGTGTGAGCAATGGCCTTTTGCGGAGTGACAGAATGACAGAATCCAAATTTCCATGGCATGCAGTTCCCGTCGCAATGTTCTCTCGCTAACAGGTTGGGATGGACCTTCACTCACTGAATACAGCAATTCCTATCGGGTTTGGAAGCGAATTTCATTTATAAGTCGTGAAACGCTTCTCCGATCCTTCTCAGTCAGGATCACTTTCCAGTCACAATTCTGACGTCGTGTTTCGTGGCCACATGTAGTACACCTCTGCTTGCAGACACGTTGTCCAGTCCGCTGCGAAACACCAACAAATCCGGCAACTTGATGCACCGTATGGTCATGGGCATGGCCAAACACGACTGCCACTTTTTGCCACTCTGTCACAGCCTCACATCTACCATGTTGACGTACACGACCAAAGAGGATAGAATAGAATAGAGATGAAACTCAATGATAAATTTCGGTTCCAAGCCACTTGGCGCTAGTAGTTTTAGTCTCTTTTCCGAGATAGCGCCACAGTGTGCATTCTGGTGCAATACCTTAGTATTACTATCAACAGATAGCGCGGAGAATTAACATCCGGCGCAGTGACGCACATCCGGTTATGCTTAAAGCCCCCCTCCCTTCCCCTGCCCCCCCCCCACCCATCATCCTCCGCCGCCCCCACCCCCTTTCCCCTTCGTCGATTAGAATGCAGTTCTACTATTTCCATGCCCAATACATTGTAATTCATATATTTTTATTTCCACGTACTTACTACGTTGTAAATAATAATCTGATACCCCTAGTTCGTATGGCATACTATGTTATTGAGAACATAACCACACACCTCAAAGCAGCTTTAACTTCAAATGAATGATTGACACATTAACACAAAGCTGATATTATAGCAAATAAGGAATCCCTTCGAAAGCAAGACAGCAGAGCACACCATATGCAAGAGAATGGGGTATCACATCAATATCCAAGTACCACATGAAAATAAAAATAACAGAATTAAATACACTTGAGACAGGAAATATATAGAACTACATTAATAGAACCATTCAGCTTTCAGCCCCTGATGTGTACTCAAACAGGAAATACAGGATTTCAGGAGGACTAGCGAAGATATATTTCAAATAAACAAGCACAAGGAACTAAGATTTACATCACAAGCACATGAGCACTTGGAATTCAAACAACACAAATACTGTTACTGTAGCGCACCGCCGTCTCAGTCCTATATACTGCCTGCTCTATGCTATGCGGTTAACGTGCTTCTCAGCGTGAGCTCTTAGTGTCACGAGCCTCCGCTAGGGGCGCCAGCTAACGCACCCAACTTATCTCCGTACCCACGTTATTGTGTTCCAGTGCGTTTGCATCAAGCATTTATGTGTGTGTCCCTGGTTGTAAAATGATTAATTGTTGTGTTCTTCTCTGTATATGAAAGCAGGAAATCCAAATTCTTCAGGTGTGAGGATTCCTGTTATCCACCCAAGTAAAGAACTTTGGTAAAATTGGCTTAACGCTATATCAAGGCAAGGATAAACCAAGGGTAATCAATGGATTCCATCCGATTATTCCCGTGTTTGAAGCCTCAATTTTAGAGATGGGGGTAAAAAATAAAACTAAAATAAAAATATATTGAAGCCAGAGAGCATGCCTAGTCGGTCATCGAATTATCCCCATTACCTTCAAACCAGAAAAATAGCTCCACGAAAGACCAGACAGCGACAAAATATTTCTTCGGAAGAAATCTGTGATGAAACATGCTCTTCAGCCGCAGGAAATAGTATCAATCGAAGTCAATATTCTAACGAGTAAGAATGACAGCAGAGGTCAGAAAATCAGACATTAGAGGCTACGATCAAGAATTCTGAGACTGCGATAACAGCTGATGACTAACCATAATAAAGTTAAAAGACTACAGAGACAATTCGAAGACAACCCAGAAATTGATCGTTTGAAAAAGTAAAGGAAGCAGCCAAATATAATGGAAAAACGACCATTTTTAAAAATCAAATCCAAAATTTTCGCAAGCCAAAATCCGGGCAGTCAGAACAAATCACGCGCTACTACGTGGCGTGGGGAATGGTATCCCAAACGGTTATGAATATGGCAGAACTCCTGGTCTTGTGTCAGCTCCGTCACGAAGTACTCTGGACAGGTAGCGTAAATGGAAAATGTTGATTGTATTTGTCGGGATATCCCAAGGAAGGACTTAGAGCAGAATGTAAAACTCTCAGACCAACTGACAGGAGTGTAACTGATCGCTGATTAAATGGCTAATTAAGTACGGCTCCTCTAGAACCGAACCAGTGACAAGTTTGCTTGTGTGGTCAATGTTGAAAGTGTATGCGGCACAGATATTGTAAAATCTCACGCTCTCGCGAATAAACTGTTGTGTTTTCTTGTAATCCGACTTTCAGAGAAGTTATCTAATCCTGCTGCCTACTTCCTCGTTAAAGGTTTAGGAGTCTCCGATCTATCCCTTGTAGTTCAGAAATGATTACTGTAATGCCTTTCGGAAAAACAATCTAGATTTTGTGCATTTCTATTCACCAGCAGATAAAATACTTACAATGGTTGAATGATGATTTCATCAAGTACGTTAAAATAATTCGGTTGGAATCAAAACGTGAAAAACTGAAGTGTCTCACTAATGAGACGGCAGATGCTGTCTCGCTTACTGTTAAATCTATAGTGGAATGTGTCTCTTATCTGTTACAAAATCGGTTATTTTATGTTCTCGCTAGATGATTTTCTGGAGACGCAATAGATCTATTCAGTTCAGTGAGATTGGGTGGTGGATTTAATGACATGACGAACGCACGCACTGCATTATGTGCTATAAAATGTATCCTGAAAACTGGTCATAAACAAAGGGTCAGCGAAATAGTGATAGAATTTTTTTTGCGCCCACTGCTGGTAAATAACAGAGAAAAGTACGGAAAAGTTGCTCCGTTATTCGTGTCGAGAAAATTCTGAAAATGGCATGTACCATGCAGCATGGGATGATCCTAATATAATATCTACTGTATTATTTTACGTTTCTATATCTTAAGCCAAGCTCAAATGTCGAATGTTAGTTTCTGTATGTACATTATCCTCTCAATTAGTAACATGTTAAAGATTATTTTTCATTTTATATTGATGTTACGGACCAACTCTCATCTAACCAACATGTTCTCTGGGTGCGGTAAGTGCTGCCATCTTCAATGTCGCTGTAAACGCAATTCTCGTGGCACAGAGCAGGCAGTATATAGAGATTGAGACGGCGGTGCTGTAGCGTCATGGGAACTATCGATTAGAATCGATATAAGTTCGAACAAGGTTAATCGATTGGGTAAAGTCGAATTCGATGCAATTCAGCAATATTATCTCTACAATGCTTGACGTTTTATGACTAATTAATTTGTGAGAAGTGCCCACTGATTGAGGTTAGACTTGAAATACTTTAAATACTTCACTTCGAGACAAACTGCCATTAATTATTAACATCGCTCATTTCATGCTTACTTGCGTGCCATCTACAGAACGTATACATAACTATTTACACGTTATGAATGACGTCCAGCGCCATCTAGAAAAAGAGACTGAAACTACCTGAAGCTAGCTCAGATTGGAACCAAAAGCCCTATTAGAGTTTCACCCCCCTGTACACGACTGTCTGCCTGACACATCAATGTGTCGTTGATCGCTACTGCCTTTTGGTCACGTAGTAGCAGTGCACGTACAGTTGAGTACGGTACTCGTTCGCTGCTCCATCTGTACAGGCGTAACGCTCCATCTGTGCGCGCGCACTGGGGTGTCTAATTTCTTAATTAAGTTGCAGTATATGATCAAGTATGATCCTATGAAAATGGAAACCACAGAAAACCGTCTTCAAGGCTGCCGATGTTGAGATACAAACCCACTTCTTCCTGAATAACTGCGCAGCCATCTCACGCAGCCCGTTCTAAAATAATTAGTGATATTAATTTTACGTCCCACTGACTGATTTTACCTTTTTTAAGAGACGCCGAGGTGCCGGAATCTTGGCCCACAACAGTTTATGCGACAACAAATCTATCAGTACGAGACTGGCGTATTTGAACACCGTCATATAGCACCGGACTGACTCTCTCTGAAATAATTAATGTTACCGTATTGATTTTACACCGCACTTACTACTTTTATTACAGTTTTCGCGAACGCTTATGAGTCGGAATTTCTCCCTCAGGAATTCTGTTCTCTCTCTCTCTCTCTCTCTCTCTCTCTCTCTCTTGTCGTTCACTCAGTTCTGAGAATTGTGATCTCCATCTCTTGAGGTCCTCTTGCTGCACCGAAGAGGGTCAACGCAGTCACATTCTTCATAATGCTCTACCATCGTGTGTGAACTCATCCATTTCCCGGGAACATTTCCAAGAATGGTAATTTATTCTATGCTGTCATTCCCGCGTCTGTCCGGCTTCATTGCTAAATGGTTAGCGTGCTGGCTTTGTCACAGGGGTTCCGGGCTCGATTCCCGGCAAGATCTGGCATTTTAAGCATAATTGTTTAATTCCCCTGGCACGGAGACTGGGGGTATGTGCCGTCTTCATCATCATTTCATCCCCATCACGACGCGCATGTCGCCTACGGGCCTCAAATCAAAATACCTGCACCAGGCCTCTCCGGAGGCCACACGCCATTAATTAATTAATTCCCGCGTCTCATATTGTCCAATGAATTGAAGAACATTGTGTTCACACCAGTGACGTATGCTGGGATCAAGATGTGGGCTACCACTGCACTTAGGTTACCCCTTTGCAATGGTTTGTTTAGAGAACGTCAAGCCTTAAGCGTTTTGAGATGCAGCCAACAGCCAACGGAGAAGCCTGCTGCGTTGTCAAGACTGTTTCACAAGCTACTGCCCTGACCTCTGCCACTGTTAATACTCAACACCTTATCAGTAGAGATGGTAACCTAAGGTTTACCAAATTAAAGTCCGGCTTTGTGGCTAAATGGATAGAATGCTTGTCTTTGGTCCAATGGTTGAATTCTCAGATTCAAACTCTTCGTACTGTTAAATCAACTGGCTTGGGGATCTTACTTTTGCCAGCCTCCTCACTTTCATCTATCCTATCCGACCTCCCTTGATCAACTCTTGTTCTTTTCCGACCCCGACGGTATTACGTATGGAGGCCTAGGGAGTCTTTCATTTTCATGCCCTTCGCGACCCTTGTCTTCCTTTGGTCGATACCTTCATTTTTCGAAGTGTCGGACCCCTTCCATTTTTTTCTCTCTGATTAGTATTATATAGAGGATGGTTGCCTAGTTGTACTTCCTCTTAAAACAATAATCACCACCACCACCACCTGGCTTGGGGACTGGGTGTTTACGACGTCTTCGCCATTCATTTCATCCTCGTTAAGTCACCACCAAGCCTATACATATGCCATGCAACATTATTATTATTATTATTATTATTATTATTATTATTATTATTATTATTTTTAATTTGACAGCATTACCAGTGGTCGTACCCATCGTTCACTGGTTTATTAGCTTCCTCGGGAGATCACCGTGGTGTCTTACCCATGATCACGGGTTCGATTCCAACCAGCAAAAGAGAACACTAAATCTGAAAGATTGCATTTCATTTTAGCATATCTACCTTCACCTATAAAAATAAAACGATATTACTCCTGCCCTGCAGTGTCTTCCTATAAAGATGTACAAGTAAACGGGAGAGAAATACCAGTACTCTTATCTATATAATTAATTCATAAGTATAAGATGAGGAAGTACATACGACGATGAACGCATGGTTGTGGCGATCTGACGGAGCGAAGCCTAGCATACCTATCCCCTAGTCCCGCACCTATCGGTCATACAACAGCAAACTGAGGTGGGTCGAGTGGAGAGGGACGCTGCAAGATCAGTTTCCGATGCCTTGCTCTCAGAAAAATACGTACGACGTGTCCTCTCAATGCTTTCAAGTTTTGTAAATGGAATTACAGTATGTGTGAGACGCTTACATTATAAGAGGACTATTTTGTTTCAACCTCCGATCGGTCGAGAAATTAAAACCACAGTGAGAATCCGACGTAGCGTTGTGCAGATATGTTGGAAAGTATCTCTAGTATGTCTGTCGATCGCATTACGATACACGTGTCAGTTCTGAGTGCGCAGAGAGTACATAAACATGCCCAGGAGAATAGTCTCCCGCCAAGTGTGAAGTGCGTGCTGTCATTCGATTTCTTCATGCTGATGGGTGCAGTGCAGCCGAATTTCATCGACGAATGAGTGATGTGTACAGTGAAACTTTCAAGAGTGACAGCGAAGTGCGGCAATCGTGCAGGAACTTTGAAACAGGGCGTGTTGTGTAGGGATGAGAATAATGCAAGAATGGGGAATGTGGCCTGCAAGCACGAACTTCCTGTTCTGTCCAGACAGATCGGCTCTTATCTGCTACACGAAAACATTGGCTCACACTTTGCTGTTTGCTGGATTATAACTGACAAGAGCGAAGAGCTGCCAGTAGAAAATAATATAAAATCGCCTGGGTAGTAGCGGAGTTGTTGTGGTAACCATTGCGTCACTGGCTCTGTTGGTGAAAACCCCTTCGCCCCGTGCCTCACCCGGCATGTGCATTCTTCTGATCTCCCAACAGTACAGACGTTCATGATGCAGGCGGTCGGGGAACAAAGCGAGTGTCAACCGGTTATGTCGTTCAGCGAGTGGATCAGGTGATGCGAGAAAATTGCATTGCACCCCTCAGCATGAAAAAATTGAATGACAGCACGCATTTCACATTTGGCGGGAGACTCTATTGACCTAGGTATGTTTACGTGCTCACTACGCGCTCAGAACTGACAAGTGCGACGTGACGCGATCGACGGGCATACTGGAGACACTGCGCGACACATCTGCACAACGCTTCATCGGATTCTCACTGTGGTTTTAATTTCGTGACCGATCGTAGTTTGAAAAACTAGCTCTCGTAATATACTTTAGATTTTCATCGTTCTTGTTTGAGGTTTGGGCTTCACCGATATCCTTTGAGGCCCGCAGTATACCCCACTGGTTCACACAGTAACAACAATCTGATTCTGAGGTTGATCTGGTTAACAATGGAGTCACTGCTAAGAAACGTTGTCCAAAGTACGCGTAACATTCTTCGCCAGCACCACATTTCAAAATAATCGACTTCCTTCAGGTTTGTAGTACGAAGGAACAACGTCTCTGCTCCATACAGGAAGAACTGCAAATATCAGGCTACATAGCCTATTATTCTCATCCTCAGTGATAACCAGATAGAGCGATCCTTCCACAAATGGGACTTCTCGGCTCTATCAACATTATTTTAGTCTAACTCATATTAATCTGCAGGCCCATTCGAGCTTTTACATTTTTGACATGAGTAATGAGCCCAGTCATTTCCGACCCATCAGTGGTGATAGGTCCATTATCGACTTGCATACCGTAGCTTTAGACATCGTCTTACCTCCAACAGGAATTATTTTACTTTCCTGTAAATCTACCGTATTTGAACATCTTCAAAGACCATCCGACTGGGCCGGGATCGAACCCGCCAACCTGAACCCAGAAGGCCAACACTGTCGTCTGAGGTACTGAGACTTGGGGGTCTCTTAAAAGATATAGCAAGAGAAGAGACGTTAAATAAATGACATAATTTACTTGGTGGTAGTAGTTGTAGCAGGCTAGTCCGACTCGTTGGCTAAATGGTCAGCGTACTGGCCTTCGGTTCGGAGTGTCCCGGGTTCGATTCCAGACAGAGTCGAGGATTTTAATCGCTTCTGATTAATTCTTCTAGCTCGGGGACTGGGTATATGTGTCCGTCCCAACATTCCACCTCTTCATATTCAGACAACATACCACACTACCAACCACTACAGACACACTTAATAGTGATTACATCCCACCATATAGCGTTGGCGTCAGGAAGGGCATTCGGCCGTAAAACAGGGCCAAATCCACATGTGCGACGCAGTTCGCACCCGCGACTCCACAGATATGGGAAAAAGCTGTATAAAAAGAAGAAGAGTAGTTGTAGCAGGCTAACAAATTATGATGAATAACAATTTACTTTACGTCGCACCGACACAGATTGGTCTTATGGCGACGATGGAATAGGAAAGGGCTAGGAGTGGGAAGGAAACGGCCGTGGCCTTTGTTAAAGTAAGCCCCAGCATATGTCTGGTGTGAAAATGGGAAACCACGGAAAACCATTTATCTCCCGGATGCAAGCTCAGAGCTGCGCGCCACTAACCGCACGGTATGATTAAAAAGGTTCGGATGTTAAGGAAAAGTCATATTTAATTCCTGAAGTCATTTTACCCGAAACGTGGAAAATAACTGTGAATGATGGGTTCCTGATCCCGTTTTAAGCAATTTTGTTGCATATAAATACGGTACATATTTCGACCAGTTTTATTGCTATGGTCATATTTTGCTCACTTTAGTGATAAAAAGTCATGTTGTTTGACTCACCAGTCCATAGACTGGTTTGATGCAGCTCTCCATGCCACCCTATCCTGTGTTAACCTTTTCATTTCAACGTAACTGCTACATTCTACATCTGCTCTAATCTGCTTGTCATATTCATACCTTGGTCTACCCCTACCGTTCCTACCACCTACACTTCTTTGAAAAAAACCAACTGAACAAGTCCTGGGTGTCTTAAGATGTATCCTATCATTATATCTCTTCTTATCGTCAAATTTAGCCAAATCGATCTCCTCTCACCAATTCGATTCAGTATCTCTTCATTCGTGATTCGATCTATCCATCTCACCTTCAGCGTTCTTCTGTAACACCACATTTCAAAAGCTTCTATTCTCTTTCTTCTGAACTAGTTATCGCCAATGTTTCACTTCCATACAATGCCACGCTCTAGATGAAAGTCATATTTGGTTATATTTGAGCATAATTTTTTTTTTAAATTGAGACGTCGTTTTTAAAAAGGTGCATGTTATCTCCGTCGAGTTTCAAACACAGGATTTCAAAATCCTGCAGTAGATGTATTATTCTACATTTTACCAAAAGAGATAAGTAGCAAGTTCAGAAGGCGTGATTCGGAGAAAGAGATACTGTACGATAGCATGCCAACAGATAGCAAAAAGCATACTAATACTTCATTTTTGGTTAAGCTTTTAGAAAAACAGAGTACGAACTGCGTATACTGCTGGTTGCGTCGATTAGGCGGGGGGGGGGGGGGCACAGTCGCACCACTCCCCCTCCCCACTTTGTGGAGAGAACATTATATTTTTATCCCATTTTAGCCGGCTAAAGTTGGAATTATTTTTTAAAAAAAGCAATTTTCACAAGCTCCGTTGTCTTATCAACTAATTCTTTCCTTCATTTTCTTTGATTATTAGCGAAAATACGCACAAAATTACGTTCGTCTCGACTAGCCGATTTGTATAGCGCCACAGCGAATAGTGGAGGGTTGGTTTTTTTTTTTTTTTTTTTTTTGTCAAGGTCATGGACACAGAAGTATGGTTCAACCGCTTATTGAGCGCATTCGTCAGTCTGCCACTCTCTTTAGTGTTTGTTAGTTTCTTAGTGTGTAGTCAAATGCTAAATAATTTTTAATTTTACAGGCCAGAGTAAAGTGTAGCTTCCACCCAAGTCCCAGTCAACATCCATGGCTGTGACAATATGGAAGCTGCTGGGGTATGGGTAGTGCTGAGTAATGACATTCAGAGCACGACTAGTGCATCTGAGTGTTATGAAAGGTGTTGCTCATAGGGTCAATCGTCCTGCAATAGCACTTTCTGACCCAGTGAGGAAAGCAATGGCAAACTACCTCACTCCCCATCTTGCCTAGTACGCCTCATTTTGGTGCTGCCATTGGTTTTGGGGGGTTTCCTTATAACCGCATAACCTTTGGTGGTGCTATTTGAGGATCCAACCAGCCCCTGTGCTGATGACCTAACAGACAGACAATCTCGTCGTACTTCTATTTAATTGTAATACATGTGTAGTATTGTTCCTTTGGTGAAAACAGAAACACGCAATAGTGATTACATCCCTCCATATAGAGTTGACGTCAGGAAGGGCATCCGGCCATAAAACAGGGCCAAATCCACATGTGCGACAGAGTTCGCACCCGCGACCCCACAGGTGTGGGAAAAAGCGGTAGAAAAATAAGAAAACAAGAAGATTGTTCCTTTCGTGAAAGTTTTATTGTATAGTATTCAGTCAAAATCTAAAAAGACTATTATTATCGCACTTAAGTTGATAAGATGTCAACATTCACCTCGCTGTCGAAATTTGATCAGAGAGCTTAAGAAACTTACCATTTTTAGTTTGTTCTTATTTTTATTTTATTTTTTCAGTTTTGATGCATATACCCTCCCCTCCTCCCCTTTCTAGTTCCCATTCGTCGCTACTGGTTTGCATGTCTGTTGTATTATCGCCAATCCCACTTTTTGACACGTTTAGTGTTAGTTACGCTCTAATACTTGATACCCACCCCTTAATTGCTTAAGTCATATTTATCTTTATTAGGTCAAATTTAGCTGGTTTTCAGCGCATATCTGCTTGCATATTGTGTATTTCTTTAAGTCATAAACTTCCGAAACCTAATGATCTAATATCAAAGAAATCGCCAGCATATTCGTGAAATTAATTTAAAGGACAAGATTTGCAACTGAGATTTGAATTCCGGATATTCGAACAGCGTTCGTCGCAGTCCTACCGTTAAGTGATCTTAATCCTCTACACAATCCATTCGTAAACTGTGGTCCGCGTGCCGCTGGAGGGCCGTATCGATAATCCAAGGGGTCCGCAATAATAATGTAATTTGAAAGTGTTTGAAGAGTGAAATTGTATTGTACACCAACAATTCATAGACCATTATACTAAATTTAGTAATTATGTCTTCATTGCTGTATAACTTACATACAGTAAATGTAACTCTTAACGTGGCTGATACACGCGATACAAGTTACAGCGGATATGTAAGTGATGTAATTTTGAGACACTTGGAATTGTTATTATCCACACTCACCGGGCGAGTTGGCCGTGCGATTAGGGGCGCTTGCATCCGAGAGATAAAAGGTTTGAACCCCGCTGTCGGCAGCCCTAAAGATGGTTTCCGTGGTTTCCCATTTTCACACCAGGTTGTACCTTAATTAAGGCCACGGCCGCTTTCTTCCCACTCTTAGCCCTTTCCTATCCCATCGTCGCCATAAGACCAATCAGTGTCGGTGCGACATAAAGCCAATTGTAAAAAAAAAAAAAAAAAAAATTGTGTCCACACTCAGGCCAAATTTTCCACCTCTGGTTAAGGGAATCTCGAGGATCAGAAATCCCTTCTTTCGAACTGAACATGAACTGCCCTCCCTTGAAGAAAATCTACTAGCCGAAGTATCTTGGCAGAGAGAAAGTGAAAAAGAAATTGATATATGATACGGGTGCAGAATCAGATGGAGTAGCATGTTTAGCTCCAGGAAGTTCCATGAATGTATCACTACTCCACGTCTCTGATCGACTTTTGTACCCGTGACATCCCCAATACCCTACCATTTCTAGAAAGGAAATACTGCGTTTAATGCCTTTCATGACAACATACCTGTGTGAGTGTACCTTTCCTGCTCTCACACAAATGAAAACGAACTACACCAACAGAGCCTAATGTAGAGATTGGTTGATCTTCGGCTTCCTGTGACTACGCTTGTAAAACGTTTGGGGCCGATTGCAGAAACGATGCCTAGTTTTAAGCCTTAGACAACGTCTACCTAAACAACGTCTAAATCGAGCACGATCTTCCATTGCATAAAGAATGTTTAGCCGATGTTGAGCTAGACATTATTTAAAGTTTCAATATTGGTTTGAAAATGGAGACAGAAGTATCTTCCATGCAACTCTTTGCTTGTCGCAACCAATGAAATTCGTCGGTGCGATCATCATCAAATATGGCCAAGCATGAGCATGACTTGCCCACATATAAGAGCAGTGTTGTCAAGTTATATTTTCAAGATCCGCTAAATACTACTAAAAATCCGCTAAAATTCCGCCAAGAAATCCAATATCAAATAATAATAATAATAATAATAATAATAATAATAATAATAATAATAATAATAATAATAATAATAATAAAAGTAAATGTCTGCACTCACCTGATCTGTGCCTGCGAGGTGGCGAGCTAAAACTTGTAGGCATTTTAGTGCCGGGTGAATCAACAGGCCAGTTCATTAAACGGTCTTCCTTCATAGCATAAATATAAATGCCACTCTCTCACAGTTTCATTATCTGTTGTCATTCGTCGACTGAGAGAAAAGTACCCTTTCCCCACGCATTAGAAATTTATGATACCATGATCTCATAACATCAGATCCAAATAGCATGTTTTTCCTCATGTGACTGCTAGCTCCTGACAAGAAATACGGAATAGCTCGGAGAAAGACTGGAGTACAAATTTTTAAAAAAACGTAAAATGGATAAAACACTAAATTCCGCTATAATCCATCTAGAATTCCGCCAAAAATTCGCTGTCCGCTAAATGATATATTTCTTCATCGACATTCTTCTAATTCCGCCAAACTTAGCGGAAATCCCCTAAGTTGACTACACTGGATAAGAGTATCCCTTTCGGTGGAAATTAAATCTCATAATACTATCGACACTAAACCGACACGCCATCGTACGGGGAAGTGTGGCTTTGATTATAGCGTTGTTACAGTGAGTGTAATCTACTCATAAATGCGGTAGTTTCGACGAGGGGAAGATGAAGCAATAGTAATGTGTAACCGAGTGTGTTGTACGGGCCATATAGATGTAGCTTGCATTCTGGAGATCGTAGGTTCGAAACACATCATCGGCAGCCCTGAAGATTGTTTTCCGTAGTTTCATTTTTTACACCAGGCAAATACTAGGGCTGTTATTATGGCCACGGCTCTTCTTCCTCAGTCCTCCTCTTTAAACAATAATCACCACCAATTACCTTTTCCTATCTGATAGTTGCCGAAAATGTATACGATTATATATAAAAACCACATACAACCTACTTCTTAGTTTTCGCTATTTTGTGTGTTTACTTGGCTGTAAGTACTATCTGCGCACTTTTTAGCGATAGATTTGTGTACGGGTTTGAGGAGTAAGGAGGGAGCACTTCCGGTTCCGTTAGTACTGCCAACGGAATGGAAATGAAATCTGAATTGAATCGATAATATGATCGATCGATATGAATTTTCTAAACCTTTGTTATTTTAAGCCAACAACTGTGTCACACACACATTATATAACATTATATAACATTTCTCATTCTTATTCCTAGAGTGAATTCTATAGTTTGGCTTTGCTGTGTAAAGAACAACAGTACTAGTACGTAAAGTGTACGCCAGATGTCGCACAGCGATGCATAAGCGATTCATAGTTTGTGTTTCAAAGATTGCCAGTACGAATCTCGAAGAATGCCCAGGTCGACCGCTTCTGCACTAGGGTGTAAATCTATCGCTAAAAAGTGCGCAGATAGTATAAGTGAATCCCTCCCGGTTGATGTATGCGACAGCCCTCTGACGATCGGGACACGTAACTAGGATAAGTATGTAGTCGAAATGACCTATAATTCCATGAAAATTACCCCATGTATACAGGGTTAAGCGTAATTCGCGCACTCGGGCGTCGCAGCGCGACTCCTCACATGCCAGCAATAAAAAAATGTCTCTTACAAAATTTCGTCTTGCGAGTATATCCGGTAGAAAACGGACGTTGAAGAGTAGCAATCTGGCAACACTGTAACCATATGTAGGGTAATTACCGCTGTCAGCATGTTCTCGTCGTGCCGTACAGTTGGTGCAGTGGGTAAAATTTTTGGTTGGCACGCAGGAGGTCGATGGTTCGGTCCTGGGTTGAGGAGCATTTTTTATTTGCTAAGTTCCATTTGACATTACCTACTGTAATACAGTAAGACACCGTTTCTGAGGTCACATGTATCCTACATTTACAACATTTTGTAACGCCGAAACAACAAATACCTGGTTAGACTAATAAGAAATAGACAGCTGAAACAAACAGGTTACACATCTAGTAGATGAAGTGGTGCGAATAAATTCACACCCACGACGTGGAAAGGGCTGCCCCAAGGAAAACGATTGTTCGTCCATTTCTAGGATCGTAGTATGTAAGTGCAAATGGTTTCTAGAGGACCCGCTGCAATCGCTGTTGACGATTAAGATGCCAGATACCATACCACCTGGACTACATTTACGAAATAAAAAACACACGCCTCAACTCAGGATCGACCACTCGACCTCCTGCATGCTAACCCAAAACTCTATCCACTGCACCAACTATACAGCACGACTAACATCTGCTGACAGAGGTAGTTACCAACGTCGTTTTTCTGCCGGATATACTCGCAAGACGAAATTTTGTAAGAGACATTTTTTTTATTGCTGGCATGTGAGGAGTCGCGCTGCGACGCCCGAGTGCGCGAATTACGCTTCACCCTGTATAATAAAATATATCGGTTGCCAAGAATTGTATTCAAGTTGACAGTTACCGGACAGTCCCTTTGTCAGTCTCAAGAAGCAAGTCTCTTGAAAAGCGAAACCTTATTTTAAGATCTATCTCCCCGTACACGTCAAACGAATAGCTGCGAATTAGCAGCGGGCGACCCACAGAGAGACCGTCGGACTAACCTTTCTTACCGGAATCGTCTCAACATATAATACAAATTACATGTTTCATGGTACATAACCTCTGATTGTGATTCACTCCTCTCATTTGAGGTTAAACAGTGCTCTCGGCAGTGTTTAAACATGCCCGGTTGAATATCGGTTTTGGACAGTGTCTAAGTGATAAATAACGTCTCTGCAATGCGGCAGCCATACTTAGACATTGTTTAACAGTATACATAGTCTAAACACCGTTTCTGCAATCGGTTCTTGGTCTTTGGAAAACAGCACCAGCCATCCCATTGATCCAACTACCGCAACATGTGAATTTTTGCAAGTAAGTTTCCAGATCCAAAGTGGTGTAATTGTTAGCCAAGTGTCACATTGTTTTATAACTTTTGTGCATGTATAAAGTATCTTTATGTAAATGAAGTTAAATTAAACTTTCAAATGAAGTAAATATTAGTCCTAAATTGTACGAATAAAATCAAACATGCTATCATTACAAAATGTTGTTCTTTTGTTTACTGAATGCGGTGTCATGTTCTGTGACTAAGGGCTCCTTGGACATACATACGATATGCTCAGGGGGCCACAGAGACAAAAGGTTGGGAAACCCTGCTCTACACAAAGAAGATGAGTGTAAAGTGATCCTACGGAACAGTCAGTCAGCCGTATTCCCACCCAGAGTGCGAGCAACAGAGTAGAGTTGCGTGGCAACCGCTGTGGTTGGCTGGTCGATTGATAAAGGTAATCAACCGCGCAGCTCTCAGGCCTGCTGATAGACTTTTAAAAACATTCTTCTGCTTCTCCTAACTTCCTTCATTTATCACTCATTGGTAGCCGTCCCTGGCTCTTAATGGTGCTGTCTCCCCACCAGCCGTGGTGGTATGCGTGTTATAAGAACCAGCAGTGACAGCAGAAGTCTCGGTATTTTGTTTACTTTGTAGCTTATTCTACAGCTTTATCCACTCTAAGCTTACACGGATGCTGAAAGCTGCAAGCATTCCACTATTACAAGAACACAACCAATGCTCGTCTACGCAGTTGGGAATGTTGAATGCCACTAGAAAAATTCTCACATTAAATTTCATGCCTAGAAGAGGTTCTGATGTAAACAAAGAGGTGAGGCTATCTGTACAGTTTCTCATAATAATAATAATAATAATAATAATAATAATAATAATAATAATAACTTTTAATTTCGTGTGTAGCCCTTGTAAGGCAAACCCTCCGATGAGGGTGGGCGGCATCTGCCACGTGTAGGTAACTGTGTGTTAGTGTGGTGGAAGATAGTGTTATGTGTAGTGTTTGAGTTGCAGGGATGTTTGGGACAGCACAAATACTCAGCCTCGAGCCATTGGAATTAACCAATGAAGGTTAAAATCCCCGACCCGGCCGGGAATTGAACACGGGATCCTCTGAACCGAAGGCCAGTACGCTGACCATTCAACCAACGAGTCAGAAATAATAATAATAATAATAATAATAATAATAATAATAATAATAATAATAATAATTGTTACGGAGTTATCCGTGGAAGGCAGAGGTGAAAGAAGGTGCGGGTTGGAATGGGTCTAAGTACAAAGCTGAAAGATGAATTAAAATTTCAATAAAGGTTATATTTTCAGAACTTAACAATTTTCATATAGAGACTTTCAAAATTCAACAAGTAGCAAATCAACAACAAGCCAAAATCAGTACAACGAATCACAAGTTTTAGGAGATCATTACAAGAACTGGGCTTCGAGCCCCAAGTTTATAATTCCTGAGCTCTCAGCTCACAACCACAAATTACCAAAGGGCAGAAAACCCCTAATTCAAGGAGCTCTTGCTCCCAACTTTTAACCTCAAGCCTCCCAGAGGCACTTTTCAAAGAGCTGAGCCGCTCTCAATTTTTCAAGCCTATTAAAGGCAATACCAGACTATTACACAAATTGCCATCAAGGCACCACTTACATCAAATGAAACGGGGGTATTTCGAACCCAAGCTACAGGGCCTTAAAAGGAAAATAATAGGATAATGAAAAGGCCCAAAAATACCAAGATGAATGGAGGCGTTGCTTGCACTCCTACATCAAACCTTATAAAACCTAAGGGGCACTAGGCCGATGACACAGGGGCTATTCCCAAACTAGAGAGGTGACTCGTATGAGAACACTTTAATACATTAAAAGTAGAAAATCTGTTATGAAAACGTAGTCACCTCAACTCAAAATGAAGGGGAGCTCGAGAGGATAAAGCACTCTCTATCCCCGATTTACAGTTAAAGTAATAAGAAACTTTACATAAGCCGGCACAAGTTACATTTTTAGAAAGGTGGGTTACATTGAAAAAAGTTTCGGACCTTCCCCGAGAACTAAACTGCTGAGCTAGCAAGAAATAAAGATGTTAAAAGGCCATTACTTTGTAGAAGAGCAGCTAGCTGATGAAAGAGGTGCTTTCCGCCTCCTGCTATACTTCCATACACTAAGCAAGATGTTGTATGAGTGGCCGAGAGACAAGAAAATCAGCAGTTTTTATACTCTCGGGGAAGATTCGAGACCTTTCATGAATAATTAAGGCACACCCACATGCGTTTATTGGCTAACTAAAATTAACACATCAAAAATTGGGGAAGAAGAACACAATTGGCTGAAAATTAATGACAGAAATATTTGATTGGCTAACTTCAAAACTGGCGGAAAGAAAAGATTTATATTGCCAACCCACAAATGAAAGAACGAAATTTAGTTATAGGAAAACTTATGAGTATAAAATATCTTCAAGAAAAGTTCCGTCACTTCGCACCAGGGTGCATGATCATAGTTTTTGGTAGAGACATCTGTGAGAGAATGTCCACACTTCTTGATAATTAGTAAACAAAAACAATTCGAAATTAACACAGTGACATCTTCTGATAAACGGTTGAATTAATTCGGTTTTAAAGTTCAGAGTTTTAGCTGTAGAGGAGTACTTTAAGGTGGAAAATTCAAATATACGGCGTAGAGGTGTACCAACCGGTACAATAATAAATAATAATAATAATAATAATAATAATAATAATAATAATAATAATAATAATAATGTCAATTTGAATCGATTATTTTTTAAAAACCCGTATGTCTGGTGAATGGAATGGATGTGAGGACACTGGGAACTTTTGGTATGGTTTAGAAACACTCTAAATCATTGATTTGTTGGGTTTCTCAACATGACTGTTGTTGGCTACAACTCTTGGAGACGTCCATTGTTCCAGAAGTCTGTCCTGTCCATTGAATCCCATGGGAATGGAGTGTTTCGCGGTAAGAAAGTAAAATTTCGGGTGTCACAGTATAACCAGGACGAATGGAAACGAATAGTGTGACGACTCTCTCTGAATATCACATGTTAACAGACAGGGCATACATGTTCTCCGCCGCCTGCAGCACTGCTGTCGGTGTAAGGGCAAGTAGACGCGCGGTTTGTCAGCCTAAAGCAGAAGTGTGTAAACAATTTCTGGTCATTTTCGGTAGTTGTATATGCTCCAGATATCTGGTGATGACTTTTTGTGAACTGAAAAGTGAAAAGTATTTGAGAAGTAGGACGTACACTTCGGCATATGTTTCAAATTTCTACCGCGTGTGAATGTGCCTACAACTTGCTGTGTCTCTGGTTGCAAGTCGGGTTATGACAAACAGTCGAATGAAAAAAAAAATCACCCAGAAGATCACAATCTGTTCTCCAAGTGGTCGAAGGGTATTGCACGACAAGATCTGCCTTTAAGTGATACAAGTTGTATCTGTGATCTGCATTTTTTACGGCCGAACTTACCGAAAAATGTGACCGTTTCATTATTAATGCTAAAAAGTAGAAATTCCATAACAGAAGCGCAAACTGAATCCAACAACAGTTCCACACATTTTTCCAAATCTTCCGATATATTTATCCTGATACATCATAGTAAGATCATCTCTATATCAACGCCAGTCTATCAAATCAGATGTCCCTTCCACTCGTGCGTGTTCCATACTGGACACCCCTAGTATTAGCTCTGTATTCTCTATTGCTGGTGATAAATCAAACGTTAGTGCTGATAATCAGAGGGAATTCATAGTAAAAAAAGATAATTAAGCATCTCCAGAGGAAGTTGCTAGTAAGATTGATGAGTAAGGCGAGAGTGTTTACATATCAATTAAGTTAAGTAGTTATATAAGAATTATATGTATATGACATACATATTTATAACAATAATGTGGCAGCCTGCAGAGGTTTAATATGTTTTTTGCGATATATTTCGCAGCATGTACACTAAAAAGTTGACATCTTGTAATTTAATTGCAACAGTTTCGCCTTGAATTACTGAAAGTTCACTTAGCGAACTAAGCACATAAACGTTTGAGATATTGGTTACGTTAATGAAGAATAAATTTCTGAAGTAATGTCCTTGTGTCAGTACTAACTGTAAAAAAAGTTCCTATGTACTTTTCACAGATTAGTTACAAAACAAGAAACATTACGCTGTATCTTAATTTGCATCAAACATATATCGCACATGAACATAGTCATCGGTCAGTAAACAGAATGTACAGACCTGAAACACCTCAATAATCACTACACGGTTTCAAACCATTTATTATTTAAACGATAAATTCCGAATTAAATCATATCAAATCCCATTTAGAAACACATGTTGCGGCGCGCAGCTGTGAGCTTGCATCCAGGAGATAGTGAGTGGGTTCGAACCCCACTGTCGGCAACCCTGAAAATGGTTTTCCGTGGTTTCTCACTTTCACACCAGGAAAATGCTGGGGACTGTACCTCAGTTAAGGCCACAGTCGCTTCCTTCCCACTCCTCGGCCTTTCCTCTCCCATCGTCGCGATAAAATCTATCTGTGTCGGTGCGACGTAGAGCAACTACCAAATAAATAAATAAATAAATAAATAAATAAATAAATAAATAAACACACGTTCAGAGTCGGCTGATGCCTATACATCTACACCAGCGCCGCGTAGGGGAGGAACATGTCAACCAGCACAAGTCGTCACACATTTCTATTCGTCCTGGTATAAGTATTTTGTGTATTCTAGGGACCACTTTGGTATAGTTAATACTACCCAGTATGTTGATAGTCTTATACGTTAAAACCCCAGGCTTCTTATTAGTAGTCCCAATGCCATTGTGATACCAGAAAGAAGAGCACGCAAACAGAAGCTACCGATTAATATAAAGAAAATGAAGGATTTGAAAAAAAATGGAAGAATACATACCGAATGAAGGGGAAATTCAAAGATTCTGGAAAACCGTATATGAGAGAGATATCACTGACAAAGAGATTAGTTAAAAATGTTGTTCATTTCAAAATCATTTCTACGGAGTGTACTTTCATAAAAACGCAGTTTTCTTAAGTTTCTCGCGATGTTTGTACTAATTGACATGGAAATTATTTTCTAAATGAATAATATGATTCAACGTATAATTTTAAAGAACATGTACCATGTTATGATTAAAAAATTCTTCATTTAGTGTTTGTAATCCCTTAAGTCACGAATATTTTAACCAGTCTTGCAACAATCGTATTATTTATACGAGCAAATCACATACCTCCATGACATGCTACATAAAGATTTAAATTTCAGAAGCAATAAAATCATAGAAAAATTCTCTACGTAATTAATTGTTCAGTTTGTCTAATTTTCCCACAAGTTTACAATTCTCGACTTACGGGGTTTTAAAAATATCCGATTCATTTGCTTTACGTCCCACTAACTACTTTTACGGTTTTCGGAGACGCTGAGGTGCCGAAATTTAGTCCCGCACGAGTTCTTTTACGTACCAGTAAATCTATTGACACGAGGCTCATGTATTTGAGCACCTTCAAATACATCCGGACTGAGCCAGGATCGAACCTGTCAAGTTGAGGTCAAGAAGGCCAGTGCCTCAACCGTCTGAGCCACTCAGCCGGGCTTTCCTCAGAAGAAGAATGAGCGCATGGTATTGTACAAAATATTGAAATGAAATTGCGTATGGCTTTTAGTGCCGGGAGTGTCCGAGGACAAGTTCGGCTCGCCAGATGCAGGTCTTTTTATTTGACCCCCGTAGACGACTTGCGCATCGTGATGAGGATGAAGTAATGATGAAGACGAAACATACACCCAGCCCCCATGCCAGTGAAATTAACCAATTATGGTTAAAATTCCAGACCCTGTCGGGAATCGAACCCGGGACCCCTGTGACGAAAGGCCAGCCATTTAGCCATGAAGTCAGACGGTATTGTACAAGTTCATCACAAGAACACTTTTCTCTGAAACAAATGATCTATATACATGGGAGGTAAATTATATATTTTGATAATAGTTAAAATTAAGTCTGATAAAATATGAAATGCGGGGTACACACATGATGCACTCATTGGCTGACGGTGCGTTCTAACGGTACTTAGGTCACAAAGTAGCTCGCGTGCCCGGCTGAGTCGCTGAGACTTTGGGCACTTGCTTTCTTAGCCCAAGTTGACAGGCTCGATCCTGGCTCAGTCCGGTGGTATTGAAGGTGCTCTAATATGTCAGCCCCATATCGGTAGATTTATTGGTACGTAAAACGACTTCTGCGAGACTAAATTCCGACAACTTGGCGTCTCGGCAAGCTAGAAAAATAGTTAGTGGAACGTAAATCAATGTCATTATTATTAGTAGTTCGTCTACATACCTATTCACTAAAAAGGCACAATTGCATCTGGGGTTATGTCAAAAACTATGCTTAACGTGTTATTGCGTAGAACTATTGCAACGAGAATTTTTCGACAACTTCAGAGAGAAAAATGTTAGATGAGCGACACAGGCACCAGTCCGATAACAGAGACTGTAAAAGAAAAGAGCGAGAAAATCAGAGAAGAAATTACCTCTACGTTCTAAAATAACGAACATTGCCATTGATGCTTTCACGGCCCGTACTTAGAGACATGATACTGTATAGGCTTTTGGGCTTATGCCGTGTCAAGAAAATAAGGTGAAATTCTTTATGTTTCGCAGACAACTGTGCTCTGCGTCATCAGAAGAAAATCTCGACTGTCCTCGAGAAAGGCTTCTTAAACAATGACTTTTTGAAATTAAGACGTTATAATAGAAGTGGAAATGGTACGTTCATTTGCCACCAGATGGCTCCTCGGACGTGCCACAGCGCTAGCGTTCGAAGCGGAAGCTGACCGAACCATCAGAATCAGTCTATGAAGATCACATAACATGTGTACGGAACATATGACATTGACAGGTGTATGACATTGACACAAGCCTGGAATAAAACATCTGGCGAAGAGAAACGTACGAATTTGGAAAACACCAAGACGAGAACAAGGAACTTTGGTAGATTTGTTGTGCCAGCATGACGGCTGAACTTGTGTTCTAGATCTGGCCTCGGAAGTACTCTAAGAACTCAGATAATCGACAGCATTGATGCATTTGGAAAACAATCGTAGACAACCGAACGAATAGACGCCGAGGTGCCGGAATTTTGTCCCTCAGGAGTTATTTTTACGTGCCAGTAAATCTATCGATACGAGGCTGACGTAATTGAGCACCTTCAAATAACACCGGACTGAGCCAGGATCGAACCTGCCAAGTGGGGGTCAGAAGGCCACTGCCTCAACCGTCTGAGCCACCCAGCCCGGCAATATCGATAATGATCATTATGATAACCAGATGATGTTTTATGGGTTGCGGTCATCTGAAATTAGCTGCCGTTGATGGATGTCCATACTCGAGAGACATATTTGTGTTTCACAAAGGGAGAAATACCGTAGTTTCTTTTATGTTTTTTATAACGCTCACCGGTTCAAGTAAAGTTCTGAAGGTATAATGTATTGTACGTCAAAAGTTTTGTAGTGTTTTAGACTTACGGATTTGGCTCGGATAATACGGCCACTCCATTATTCGTAACCGAGATAATCAGAGTTCTACTGTACAAAGCATTCATTAATCAGGGGTTGAACAGTGATATCCTTGCTGAGAAGTTAATATCTACGCCACCGAGGCATCACGCTCCGACAGAAATATTGATTGACCTAATGAAAAATAAAACAGTAGACCCTAAAACCACAGATGTTGACACTCAGCTTTACATTGCTCCCACCACAGCGTCCTTCACAATTAGAGTATATTAATTATTAATAACTACCTACCCATATTTCTAGTGTTGTAATTAATGGAGGAAAGCCCCCGATCAGCCTCAGTTAATCATCAGCAGGCATCAATGAACGCTAGTTTGTTAATTTATTACCCGTCATCACCAACCCCTCGATAATCCCTCCCTCTAGTCTGCTCCCTCCCTCCCTCTCTCCCGCTCCCTTTCTTGAGGGAGAGATTAGTTTAGTTCTGTTGTCTGGTGACTTCATCCGCCCCTTGAAATTTAGTGTAAGCTATAGAGATCGTTCTTTACCGAATCAGATGCTTAAATATGATTTCGCGTTTTTCTCTAGAGGAAAAATTTATCGTCCCCAAAGATATATTTATACTGGTAATCAGATTATAATGACAGGTCATGATAGATCGATACATGGTTCTCAGAAATAACAGGAGTCGCACAAGGCTCCAGTCTTATTCCATTTTTGTTTATAGTTTTTGTGGATAAAGGCATAAATTGACAGGGTGATATTCAGTTAGGGGAAGTCGTTAAAGCAATGTCGCTTAACCAGATTGTGGTTCACAGGTTGTCGAAGAAACTATTTCCGTACTGGTGGGTTGCTAAGTTATTACTATTGTTTTTTTTATTTTTTATTGCCTAATAGGGGGTGCCTGGCCGAGGCGGTAAAGGCGTGCTTGGTTCGCCCGGAAGGACGTGGGTTCGAATCCCCGTCAGGAAGTCGTAAAATTTAAGAAAGGAGATTTCCACTTCCGAAGGTGCATGTGGCCCTGAGGTTCACTCAGCCTACACCAAAAATGAGTACCAGGTTAATTCCTGGGGGCAAAGGGGCGGGGCGTAGAGCTAACCACTCTACCCCATCACGTGCCGCGGTTAACAATGGTGGAAGCCTTTACCTTCCACTCCTCCAAAGGCCTTCATGGCCTGTACGGAGGTGTCTTTGTCTTTTTTGTTTATCGGCCTAATAAGAAGCACGGTATTTCAGCTGTCTTCTCTCGGCTTTAGTATTTGCCCAGTGCTCCTTCATTCCTTGCCAGTGTTGCTCTTTCCTTTCCTTCGTCCACGTCTTTCCCGTCCTCATCTTTGGCCTTTCTTGAAAACCCTGGTGGTCTTTAGTTTCCTCCTGAGTAGGTTGCGTTCTTGTATAATATGTTCATAAGTGATCCCTATCTCCTGTAGGTCCCTTTCCACCTCCTTGACGAAGTTGGCTGAGTCTTCTTATCTTTAAAATAGGTAAAGATCCGGTTCGATAATCGTGTTGGTTTTATTCTTAGCAAGTGGCCATAAAATGTAGTTCTCCTTCTCCGCATGACATCAGAGATCTTCTGGACATGAGTACATAGCTCATGGTTATGCCGACGCCTATATTCACCTTTGTCTTTAATTGGACTAGCACCGGGCGAGTTGGCCGTGCGCGTTGAGGCGCGCGGCTGTGAGCTTGCATCCGGGAGATAGTAGGTTCGAATCCCACTATCGGCATGGTTTTCCGTGGTTTCCCATTTTCACACCAGGCAAATGCTGGGGCTGTACCTTAATTAAGGCCACGGCCGCTTCCTTCCAACTCCTAGGCCTTTCCTATCCCATCGTCGCCATAAGACCTATCTGTGTCGGCGCGACGTAAAGCCCCTAGCAAAAAAATAATTGGACTAGCATTCCGCTGCAATACAAAGCCTCTGTCTTATAACAGAGCAACAACGTCACTGTTTTGCATTCAAAGATATGGACTTTTTGTTGCAAACGTCTTTGGTCGGTAGACATGCCATTTCCATTATATTCATGCGCTACGCGAAATCTTCTTTTTCATAGATGTTTTGTTCTATTCACTCACGAAGATATTTAAACTTATCTGTCCGTTTGAGTGCCCCCTGGTTTACTTTTAGCTCTCTATTATTATTATTATTATTATTATTATTATTATTATTATTATTATTATTATTATTATTATTATTATTATTATTAAATGACTACAGTCGTAGGATTATGTAGGTAGTAATCGAAAAAAAAAAAGAAAAAGCCGAGCAAGCGGTTGTGAGGTTTGGTTCACGTAGCTATCAGCATCGATTCGGGAGATTTAGGTTCAAACCCCACTGTCGGCAGCCCTGAGGTACTTTCCCGAAGTTTCCCATCTTCACGCCTGTACCTTAATTAAGCCTTAAGTTATTTAGTAACGGAACCCCGGGCCAGTGGCTTAGGAATAGCGAGCCCGCCTCTTACAAAAGGCTCCGTGTTCGTTTCCTGGCTAGGTCAGGAATTCTTACCTGGATCTGAGGGCTAGTTTGAGGTTCACTCAGCCCACGTGAGAACGGTTGAGAAGCTAACTGACGGTGAGACAGGCTCCAGTCTGCAATAAATACAAATAACAGCTGAAATGATTCGTCTCGCTGACCACGCGTCACATCGTAATCTGCAGGCATTCGGGGTGAGCTGCGATCGCTTGGTAGACCAAGACCCATTTGGGCTGTAGCGCGTTAGGGTTAGGTTTTTATTTTTAATAACATAACTGTTGCATATATTTTTATTACCGTACTGAAAGTATTTTCAATACTTGTTTCTACTAAATGTAGTATGCAATTCGTTTTTTTCTTCACGAGGGTAAGTTGTCTGCAATCAAAGGTATGTTTATTCTGATAATCTGATTATAGTGACAGATGACGATATATCGATTATTGATTCTTTGACGTTATAGGAGTCACACAAGGCTCTGAACTTACACCATTATTGTTCATAGTTTCTCTGAATAAAGGCAAAAATAGATCAATGAGAATGAAGTTTGACAAGGAGGTTTCTTTTACATCATAAGTAAAAACTAAGAAACCACTTCGAAAAATTCATCCCACCCCATTCCCCTAAGGAGTCAGTATAAGGAGGTAAAAACATTAAAATTTGGGAAGTGTTTCTGAGTAAGAGCTCACGATCTGATATGACAGTTATTTTTTATGCCGCTTGGTAGCGTTTATAAACTGTGTATATACACTGGTATCCAAATGTTAAGCATAAGTTACGAGTAACAGGGCAACAGGAAATAGACCGAAAATCGCACGACATATGCACCTACCAACCCTACGTGTTCGCTCTGTATAGGAAAGGAGTGTTCCCTGATTTGACTAGCGGCGTAACCGCAAGGTAAACACAGCCAGTGCCTGCGCCCCATATTCCCTCAGTCGTGTTTGCCCTGTTATAGTGCGCGGAGTGTAGCCTCGTGGTGAACGTGACAATATAATGGCACAATGTCGCCATTTGGACCCCGTTTTGCAGGGTAGAATACTCGGCCGCCTGAAAGCAGGCCAGACACAGGCCGAAGTCGCCGTATCCTTGAATGTGCCACAAAGTGTCATTTCCAGGCTTTGGAGACGATTTCGAGACACAGGAGGTGTTAGTCTTAGGCCAGTACCAAGTCGACCAAGGGTAACCACCCCACAGCAGGACCGATATCTGGCCTTAACCGCCCGACGAAATCGGAGTGCACCTACAAGACAATAATTGTCGGCGGAACTTGCAGCCGTCTTAGGGGTTGCCGTTTCCCGACAAACTGTGTACCGGAGGCTCAGAACAGCAGGGCTGTTTGCCCGACATCCAGCGGTGTGCGTCCCGCTCATTCCAGTACAGAGACGGGCCCGTTTACTGTGGAGCCGTCAAAATCGAAACTGGACCATGAATGAATGAATGGAAGCATGTACTCTTCACAGATGAATCCCGCTTCAGTTTACAGAACGATTCCCGTCGCACATTAATCTGGAGAGAACCGGATAGCCGATACAACACATAAACAGTGGAACGGGACCAGTATGGTGGTGGTAGCATCATGGTGTGGAGCGGTATCATGTTGAATGGCCGTACGGACCTGCACATCTTCATGGGTGGTCCGAGGAACACTGTTAACGCTCGGAGATACAGGGCTGAGGTACTGAGACCACATGTTCGACTCTTCAGAGGTGCGGTTGGTGCAGACTTCCTCTTAATGGACGGTAATGCCCGACCGCACCGCGCTGCTCTGGTGGATGAATTTCTGGCTGGGGAAGACATTCATCGCCTGGACTGGCCAGCGAGGTCTGCGGATCTGAATTCTATAGAACATGCCTGGAATGCATTGGGGAGGTGAACTGCATCCCGTCGGCCTCCACCACGGACCCTCAAAGACCTTCGCATTGCCTTTGGGAGGAATGGGATCGACAGCCACAAGAGCTCTTGGACCATCTGATAGAGAGTATGCCACGTCGCTGCGATACATGTGTGTCCGTTAGGAGTAACCATACATCCTATTAACAGCATATTTTGTTGTGGAAGACATTGCCAAGTTTTGTTTGTTGTTGTTAAAGGCGTATCTTAGCTATCAGAACCTTTCTGACACTGTTTTTTGGACAAGTTTTGTGATATGGTGTGTGATTCAGCTTCCGTTTGTTCAGCAATCCGTCTGAGATTCCTATCAGGCGGTATGGCCTCGTTTAGTGATTATGCTTAACTTTTGGACACTAGTGTATATATGGTGGCTTCGTCTGTGACGTTCTTTTCATGTTCAGCTGATACATTTGCAGATCTTTATCACATATTCTTTGGATGTCCACACCACTTTGCTCTCACTACTTGTCTACTACAAAAATTATTGTAATTTGGATACTAATAACCACCTATACTTACGTCAATTCACCACGAAAGTGACCAGTCTACGTACTTTGACTTAACATGCATTTCGTTCTGATATTGGATTGGAGAGTTAAAGCCTTTACCTAGTATTGGAATAATCGAATACAGAATAATAGCTTATTCGATTATATTTTCCATTCGATTATTTATCGATTATTCGTTCGAATGAATGAGGAAATCGAATAGTGAATATTGTTTCCATCTGACTATTTTTTCGATTATTCATTCGGAACTACATTCGAATGGAAAGTGACGATACTAAGACAGTTAATTCACTCATTTAGTTTCAACATTTGGAGATACGTTTGGAAAAAGACGTATTTCTATTTTTCATAAGATTTCATCCATTCGCTTATTTCAGTCGATTATTCATCCGACACATTTAAACCGCAAAATTGATTCATGACGCATCCGAATATTCTATGCGATACAACTGAATGATATTTGAAACTCATTCGATTATTTTATTCCATTATTTATTCGATTATTTCGATTATCTAAATAATCGGATGGAAGTTATTTGAATATTAAAAGTATTAGATTATCCCATCGCTACCTTCACCCAGCATCGATCTTACCCTAATAGAACTATTCCACTCCTATCTCTTTTCGTTTCATGGCCTACTCATGTGTACCATTGAAAGTCATAAAGGGCCTTTTGACGAGAAGATGAAACCATCTCTCCTGTATCCCAACAACAGATAAAACAAATAAATCTCTTACTTACGTAATTCACTACATGTTTAGGAAGTATCTCAAAGGCTAAGTTTGTATGTATGTTCAGTCTTCAGCCCTAAGGCTGGTTGGATCCTCAACAGCTCCGCCATCAGCTGTCATAAATGGCCTAGGCATCACTGAAGAGGCGTACTAGGAAAATGAGGAGCGAGATAGTTTCCCTTTGCATTCCTAACCGAGCCAGAAGTTCCTATTACACATCAGTCTGCCAAGCCCACTGAAATGTATGCACATCCCGTATGTATTATAATTATACTTACAATAAATCAACGCTCTCTCCACCACTGGGAGAGAAGACTATTCTAAATGCAGTAATGAAATAATAACTATGTAAAATCATCAGAAATTATAACAATGAGATTGGACTTGACGAAGATTGGAGGTGAGGGGAGTCCAGAAGATTATACCATGGACATAAATCAATTTAGACAACTCGCCAAAACATTCCGCGGGTTCCTGGAGACCGGGGAAACGCTAGTGAGAAAGGCGGGGTCCTACACAGAAGAGCAGAAGAAGAGAGTAGGAGAAATGATGAAAAGATAAAGGCAGAGAAGGCTAAAAATATTGCAATGATTGTCAAACCTGGTACTTAGACGGAATAAATGAAAATGAAAAATAATTTGAGCCTCCGTGGCTCAGGTGGCAGCGCGCCGGCCTCTCACTGCTGTGTTCCGTGCTTCAAATCCCGATCACTCCATGTGAGATTGAGCTGGGCAAAGCGGAGGCGACACAGGTTTTTCCCTGTCATATTTCATTCCAGCAACACTCTCCAAAATAATTCAGTTTCATTAATGATTGCCCTAGAGGAGTGCGACAGGCTTCGGCAGCCGGCACAGTTCCTATCCTCGCCGCTAGATGGGGGCTTCAGTCATTCCATTTCTGACCCAGTCGAATGACCGGAAACAGGCTGTGGATGTTCATGTCAATACTATAATTTATCATTCAGTGTTAAACACCCGGGATAAGGATGATTTATTTAATTGGTGAATCACAGCTGAGTACTACTGGTACGATTTACATATAATCATAGAAACAATGACTGGGGCCGATGACCTTCTATTTTAGGTCCCTTAAAACAACACGCATCATCATCATCAGAAACAATGACGATGATGATGATGAACTCCTGCGAGTTTAGCCCACGGAAATATGTTTGAGCACGCTCGTTTTAAGCTTCCGTGTTTCGATATTCCTATTACCTCTTGTGGAAGGAAGTTCCATTCACAACAGTGACGG
Source organism: Anabrus simplex (assembly GCF_040414725.1). Taxonomy (NCBI): domain Eukaryota; kingdom Metazoa; phylum Arthropoda; class Insecta; order Orthoptera; family Tettigoniidae; genus Anabrus; species Anabrus simplex. Next base: position 67,699,856 of record NC_090275.1, on the reverse strand, counting down.
AATTGTTGTAAGTTGAGGATGTGTGTTTAGCGCTCTAATATTTTTCGCAAGGTGTTCAGAAAGACTGTGAAATCGTTCATCGTAGTTCGATTCCCGTAATAGGATAAACACAATATTACAGTCAGCGTGGAAAGAGGGGGCAATATACAGAACAGTAAGAAAGGAGCCCAAACTTAATGGTATCAAACGTATTCATTTAGATACGCGTAGAGCTATCATTAATTTATTGTAAGCTCCAAGCCACGACGGTGTAAATCTGTGACGGTACAGCACATGACCTCCCACCTAGTCAGACAAACCGCTTGCGCACGCTCTCAGAACAGCTGCAGAGAGATGGCAAGGCCGAGTAAAGGTCAGTGACCTCCTTGGAGTCACTGTATCATGGCTGTAAGGAACAGCTGTAATCATCACGTAGTAACCTCCTCTCCTTCCTAAATCTCGTATATGGATAGTGATTCTTTTGCAACACTGACTAAATCAAAATATGACGTACATTATTTTCATTTAATAGTTGGTATATACAAAACTCATACAAGAATCGAACCTCGAAGTATTATAATTGTGATCGGCTCCATGGTTAAATGGTTAAAGTGCTGACCTTCGGTCCAGAGGGTCCCGGTTTCGATTCCAGGCCTGGTCGGGTATTTTAACCTTCATTGGTTAATTCCGATGGTTCGGGGGCTGGTTGTGTGTACTGTCTTCATCTTCAGAATTCATCATAGGTAAGGCCCCATTCTCATAGCTGTGGAGGTCGCCTATACGGCGCCATCTAGAAAGACCTGCCCCAGGCCTCTTCGGAGGCCACACGTTATTATTATTATTATTATTATTATTATTATTATTATTATTATTATTATTATTATTATTATTATTATTATTATTTCTTTCTTTCTTTCTTTCTTTCTTTCTTTCTTAATCCGTTTACCCTCCATGATTAGTTTTTTCCCTCGAACTCAGCTTGAGATCCCACCTCTACCGCCTCAAGGGCAGTGTCCTGGAGCGTGAGACTTTGGATCGGGAAGATATAACTGGAGAGGAGAACCAGTACCTCGCGAAGGCGGCCTCATCTGCTATGCTGAACAGGGACCTTGTGGGGGGGGGGGGGCGTGGGAAGATTGGATGGGATAGACAAGGAAGAGGGAAGGAACGACCCTAGTTCTACCACATACTGTTGCAGCATGTAAGAATGCCTCTCCTCCTCCAGTAGCGACGATTGGGAATTAGAAGTGGAGGGAGGGGAGGGGTGGGGAGTGGCACAAAAATGTTTAGACAAGCAAAATAATTACCTGGGTCCATGGGATATAGTGTGGGGGGGAGGGATGTTAGACATTAAAATATAATATATAATTTCGTGTGGCTATTTCTACCCGAGTGCAGCCCTTGTAAGGCAGACCCTCAGATGAGGGTGGGCGGCATCTGCCGTGTGTAGGTAACTGCGTGTTATTGTGGTGGAGAATAGTGTTGTGTGTGGTGTGTGAGTTGCAGGGATTTTGAGGACAGCACAAATACCCAGCCCCCGGGCCACTGGAATTAACCAATGAAGGTTAAAATCCCCAACCCGACCGGGAATCGAACCCGGGACCCTCTGAACCGAAGGCCAGTACGCTGACCATTCAGCTAAAGAGTCGGAGAGACATTAAAATAGAAAAATATTGCTATAAAATAGTAAGATTTTGATGCTCTCTGAGCGAATTTCGATAGAGACGTAAAGCTTGACAGTCAGCCAACTTAAGTCCGATAATAATAGTACTATACATTAAAACTTTCACCAAAGATGCAATAATTACGCGTGTTTAACAATTAAATAGAAGTACAGCGTTATTATATAATTAAAAAGTCATTTAATATTTGACTACACTTTAACAAAGTAACAGACACTATGCCCGTAATATTGAAAGAGCATTCTGACAGTCAGGGCTGGAGGGAAGAGCGTTATACGTGCCATTGCACGGTGTTGCCACATTCCTTCATTCCATTCCCTTTTCCCTGGTTTCCGGCTCACTTGTTCGTTCGTCCAGATCTCTCAGAAGGGAGAGGTTTGGCAACTCCAAGCAACTCCAGCCGGCCAGGCTTATCTCCATGGCAACCGCAGTGGGCACGCCCACGTTTCCATGGCAACCATACCCCTCTACTCCCTTCTTCCCTTCCAGGTAGACAGTGAACGGATCTCCCTCTAAAAACTGTCAGAATACACCATTCAGTATTACGACCATAGATAGAACATAACAGGTACATTGACTGGGTGAGATTGCCGACTGCCAGTGACGAATGCACACGACAAGCGGGCGACCTTGGTAAAAATATATTCCTGTTACTCTGCGACGCAGAACATGCAACATTGCTCCGCGGGTCTCCACTACTTGCTGTACAATCCGGTTAGTCGTGACGAACGACGTTCTGTGTGTGTTTCCTCTAAGTATTTTTCTTATAATTAAAGAAATTAAAGGAAAGAATTGGCATAAAAGACAACCGGGTTTATACAAATCGTTTTTAATAATTCCCAGTTTCAGACGGCTAAAATGGAATAAAATTTATTTCCCCTCCTCAATCATCTCTGTGTCTTCCACGGTGCTCAGATATTCATTAACGAAGGAGATAGTCATTTTGAATATTTGCTTCGTTAATCAAGTGGCCATAAAGAAGTCCATTGCACCTCTCTCGGTAACAGCTTAGCTTGACAGCAAATAGCTCTTCATTTCCCTATATGTTTACCCTGCGGCATGGCCCGGTTATAGTTAAGCAACACCGGGCGTGGTCATGGTTTGGATGGGTGACCACCCAAGCTTGACCCTTGTCGCTGGAACGAAACAATTTAGAAATACTTTCGCCTACCATGGTCAAATACGCACGCGAGGGTTGGAATTAAGCCACTTACCATATTTAATACATAATAGATGTGCAAATTTCACTTCCAATATAAATTTATTATTCTTATATTTATTTCCCTGAACAGACCAGGTGAGGAGCGCAGTAGCGCACCGGTACTGGTATTAAATTAAGCCCCTCCTTAGGGGGTGCCCAAACAGAAATTTGACTCATTTCCCTATAAATTTATTTTTGTGGCTGGGACAAATAGGCGCAAAGACTTACTCTCGTACATTTTTTAAAAATTCATATGAATGAGAAACACTATAACAGGACAAACACTATGGCAGGTCAGTGCAGAATGAGGGTGCGTCCAGACAGGATCCGTTCCGCTGCGTGCAACACGTCATGATGCGTTTTATACGACAGCGTCTTATCAGTCTTATACGGCGTGGCCACACAGGATCAGTCATCCGTTTTGTTAGTCTTCACCATGCCACTGGGAAGGATAGGACGGAGGTTATTGCTCTGTGAAAATGTTGCACTGAAATTAAGTTTGTGTGAAGAGAGCAGTCGGTGTCATGAAATAAATAATGATAGACGAAGTTATGGCGAATACCATACATTATTTCCGAAACTTTTGAAGCACGATGAAAAATTTGCTGAGTACTTCAGGATTTCGAAATACTGCTTTCACATTATTCATGAGAGTATTCGAGACAGACTGTCAAAAGTGAAATTAAATTACCGTGATCCAATTTCTACGAAGGAAAGGCTAGTAGTTACATTAAGGTAAGGCTTTTCTTTAGAGTTTCACTATCATTGACTCTTTATTTAAAAAAATTAAGTACAGATAGATACAAAATAATGGCAATTCACTGTGAGTTATTCATTATTAATAAAAGAGAACTGTGCCTGGTTGTCACCCATACTAGTGTCAGTCTGTTCACTCCATGTTGATACTGTTGTACTTTGCGACGTGGAGTATTGTTGTTGATTCATTCCGTCAGCTACCGCGCCACCGGTAATTTCCTTGTACAGTATCTCTTGAAATTTAAGCTTTAGTAACATTCTTCTCTCTCTCGGAAGGTATTTGAAATCTTTTAACATGCTTTTAAAGAATAATAAATCTTCATCTTCATCCTCAGTTAAGTCCCTCTCAAGAAGCTTAACTTGTTTAGCCTCAAACTCCAACATGGACTGCCGGTACAGATCGGTCCTTCTTTTCTTTAGGTCTTGCCTTTGAGTGTTTCTTTCTATAGATAATGACTTAGGGTTTTGTGTGATGTCTTGACTGGGTCCTGCTTTTTGACTGATTTCCGTAACGGAGACATTACTATCATTTTCAATAGTTTCTTGCGCTGGCTCCAGTGCATCTTCACTCCTTGTTGACTCAAGATTTGTTGTCCTGGGCCGAGCAGACATTGAATCATTCAAAAATGATAACAGATGGAAAATGGGCCAGTTGGAGGTTGAATGGCTATCAGCTCCGTCACCCGATCGCGGTTTCTCCAGTTTCTTCAATTCCTTTCTGCAATAGTCCCGTATTCCACGCCATTTCATCTTGAGGTTCTCTGAAAAAAATAAATTGTTTCAGGCAGTTCGTTTCGGGCACTGGCATTCTCATTTCGCATGGGGAAAAGTACTGTCGCAGAAATAGTAAAGGAAACGTGTGATGTACTATGGGACCTGTTAAGTAGTATGTATATTGCAACACCGACAGCTGATACGTGGCTTGCCATAGCAAAACAGTGTTGGGATGGCAAGCACGTAGCAATCAAGTGCCCCCCTCGATCTGGATCGAAATATTATAACTACAAGCAGTTCTATCCATCAACATATTAGCCGTCTGTGATGCGGACTATAATTTACTGTGTTGGATATTGGTGCCTACGGTAGTGAAAGTGACGGTGGAGTGTTCAAAAGATCTGTTTTGTACGATCAGCTACAAAGTAATTGCCTGAATATTCCTGAAATAATGTCTTCTTTGGATGGATCACTACTCATTATAGTCACTGCGTCTTGTCCGTTCTGCGTCTAGAAACAAACTGTTTTGAAATAGGACGGATGACGGACTCGGCGGAGAAGACTGATAAGCCGCGCACGCATTCTGTGCGGCCACCTCCATTAACACAGGTAGGTTTGTTCAAGACGCACATAGCGCAGTTGCCTGAACAGACTGATTGGCGGACAAGACGGATCCTGTCTGGACGCACCCTGAGAGAGCAACAGAAGAGGGAACACGGACTGTTAAGTTTGTTGGAGTGCGCCAGAGTTTACTATGCCGATGTGATGCCTGCTCGGGCGACAGCTCGAATAGCTCTTGCAAACAACAGTATGTCCAGTGGCTAACTTCGTCATGTAAACGAACAAATGAAATGACGTATGGCTTTTAGTGCCGGGAGTGTCCAAGGACATGTTCGGCTCGCCAGGTGCAGGTCTTTTGATTCGACGCCCGTAGGCGACCTTCGCGTCGTGATGAGGATGAAATGATGATGAAGACGACACATACACCCAGCCCCCCTGCCAGCGAAATTAACCAATGGTGGTTAAAATTCCCGACCCTGCCGGGAATCGAACCCGGGACCCCTCTGACCAAAGGCCAGCACGCTAACCATTCAGCCATGGAGCCGGACTGTAAACGAACAAATATCACTTCAATTTATGTATTTATTCATTTATTTATTTTATTTACAAGAGGCGAAGTAAGCGCTCTCGGCTCTGTCTTACAGCTAAAATATAGACTGAATTAAATAAATATAGAACGTTTTTAAATAAATAAAATTGTTGCCTTAGTTCGTCCTTGACATTCCCAGGCTTATCCTGATACAGAGTTTCGTCCTAGGCCAGCGTTTTTTTTTTGTTTTTTTTTTTTTTTTTTTTTTTTTCAACCTGCGGCACGCCAAAATTGGAATTTAAAATCCGGCGCCACAATTTTGTGTTCTTACACATTCTTCTTCTTTTTCTACCGATTTTTCCACACCTGTGGGGTCGCTGGTGTGAACTGTGTCGCACATGTGTATTTGGCCCTGTTTAACTGCCGCATACCCCTCCTGACGCCAAACCTACGGTACTTAGACGGATGTATTCACTATTGCTTATTTCTGTGGTGGTTGGTAATGTGTTGTCTGAATATGAAGAGGAGAGTGTTGGGACAAACACAAACACCCAGTCGCCGAGCTAGAATAATTAATCACACGAGATTAAAATCCCCGACCCGGACGGGAATCGAACCCAGGACCCTCTGAACCGAAGGCCTAAAGGCTGACCATTCAGCCAATGAGTCGGACTGTGATCTTGTTCATTATTCTCAAATAAAGATAACTCAATTAAATTGCAGTTTAATAATTGAGGGGCTGTCAAATGAACAAAACTATTATTTATAAGAAGCAGAAGAAGTTAAGGGTGCGCTGCGGTGAGCTTCCATCCGGGATATAGTGGGTTAGATCCCCGCTGTCGGCAGCCCTGAAGATGGCTTTCCGTGTTTTCCCATTTTCACACCAGGCAAATGCTGATGCTGCACCTTAATTAAGGCCACGACCGCTTCCTTCCCACTCCTAGGCCTTTCTCATCCCATCGTCACCATAAGACCTATCCGTGTCGGTGTGACGTAAACGAATTGTAAAAAAGCAGAAATTAATAATAATAATAATAATAATAATAATAATAATAATAATAATAATAATAATAATAATGCCGCCTCTTTCGTGTAGTGGTTAGTGTGATTAGTTGCCACCCCCGGAGACGCGGGCTCGATTCTTGGCTTCTACCACGAAATTTGAAAAGTGGTACGAGGGCTGGAACGGGGTCCACTCAACCTCGTAAGGGCAGGTAAGTAGAGGGGGTTCGATTCCCACTGGTAAAACCAGGAAAGAACAAGGAGTAATTCCCAGTTTTACGGGAATGAAAGATAAAGGATCAGCAGTCAACAACAACATTTATTATAATCTTTCAGAAAAAAAAAACAACAATAAATTATTTGAATAATTTGATCCATGATTAAATACGAAATTCAAGTGACGTACACCTAGCCTTGAGCCGAACTGACCACCGGCCGTGCACATGATAGTGATTATAAATTGAAACTGAGAAAATTCAGAATTATCTGAATATTGCATTAAATGTGAAAGGCTGGCACAAGCCAAACCAGTATTGAAACTTTGCATAGTAGTAAATGAATATTCAAAAACATCAAATGACGAAGCTAAATAGAAAAAACATGGGTTGCTTTAACAATAGATTGAAAAAGACACGAAATTTAATAACGAACTTGAGGCAGACTTGCAACATTAAATTCTCCACCGGGGAGATAAAATTAAAAATAATGAAGACATTGAGCTGTCAGATTAATAGCCCAACACTGCAGTGTAAAATACAAATCCTTTTAGGCAAACCAGCTCAGTAGAAAATGTCATCTTCTAGATCAGACATGCCGACAAACGTAGATTAAAAGTGTCCATAGAAGTAAAGCAGAATGCTAACTCCAGGCTGACATTAGTGAATTTTAATAAAATAGAATTGCTGAACAGGCCAGCTGGTGCGAAATAGAAGGTACTCGGCTTGACATAGTTTTGTTTATACAGGAGGGCAAGCCCGTGTCAACGGCCCCAAGCAGGGCGAAGTGATTACATGTCATGAGAATCACGCGGCGAGGCTTGCAGGCTGGGAGTGTAGTCCCCATGGACGTTGCTGCGAATTGACAGTTCTAGCAGGCTGCCGGAAGCAAAGTGAGGAGCCAAGTCCTCACGCCGAGTCCTCAAGTCGAGCCTTGGAACGGAGTCCAGGTTCGGAGTCCAGTGCAGAGTGTAGAGCAGAGTGGAGTGGAGCATGTTGAGTAGCAGTCCTTAAGAAGCACTGCAGAATATTCCAGATTCAACAAGAAGTAGTGCTGCAAGACTAACAGTAGTAATTACTAAAAAATACGTGAGGAACCTTATCATAAAATACAAAATAATGAAAAAAGATAAGTCCAGAAAGAATATTCATAATTTCCACACAATTAATAATATAATAAAGGCAAGGGAAAAAGCAGAAATAACCAATGAAGAAATAGAAAGACGCGGAAGAACACATTCTCGGTACCAGAAGGAGACAAGTTACCGGTGACGCAAGCAGTCATATGAAGGTAATGTGACCAATCAACAGGCGACGTAAAAATGACGTAGGTTAGCGAAGCGAAAGGAAGAAATAAGTCACGCCAAGGGGAACTTGTTATAAATCAACGAAAAGTAACTAAACGTAACATAATTAGAGGTAAGCGCAACATCATACTTAAATTCAAACAAGTAGAAAAGTACCGAAAATAGTGAGAATTGCCAATAAATCATACGTTCATGGGCGCATGAACCACCCACCTTAGCCATCCTCGAAGTGGTTTTCCATGGTTTCCCACTTCTCCTCCAGGCAAATGCCGGGATGGTACCTAACTTAAGGCCACGGCCGCTTCCTTCTCTCTCCCTTGACTATCCCTTCACATCTTCCAATCCCCCGACAAGTCCTCTGATCAGCATAGCAGGTGAGGCCGCCTGGACGAGATACTCGTCATCCTGCCCAATTGTATCCCCCGATCCAAAGTCTCACTCTCCAGGACACTGCCCTGAGGTGGTAGAGGTGGGATCCCTCACCGAGTTCGAGGGAGAAACCTACCCTGAAGGGTAAACGGAAGAAGAATACTGGTTTTACGTCCCACTAACTACTTTCACGGTTTTCGAAGTCGAGTAAATGTATTGACTCGAGACTGACGTGTTTGAGCACCTTCAAATACCACCGTACTGAGCCAGGATCGAGCGTGGCAACTTGAGCTCAGAGGCCCAGCACTGTACCGTCTGAGCTACTCAGATCGGTAGTAGTAGTAGAAGAAGAAGAAGAAGAAGAATGTATTATTTTTCCAGGCTTAATTTTAATTATTATCTTAATATAATTCAACTCCCATTAAAATACAAAACCAAACCCCATGGCATAACAGCCCCGAAGGACCTTAGCCTACCAAGCGACCGCTGCTCAGCCCGAGGGCCTGCATTTTACGAGGTGTCATGTGGTCGGCACGACGAATCCTCTCAGCTGTTCTTCTTGGCTTTGTCGACCAGGGCCTGTAACTCACCGTCAGATAACTCCTCATTTACAATCACATAGGCTGAGTGGGCCTCGAACCTGCTCTCAGATGTAGATGCAAATCCCTAACCTGGCCAAGAATCGAACTCGAGACCTCCGTGTAAGATGCATAGACGCTACCCCTAGACAACGGGGCCGACATTCAGGTACAAACCTTGTGGATATCCATAACAAGTGCTACCTACATCTATAGGTAAAATTGTTTCTGAGAAAAGTGTGCCTGTGGATATCCATATCAGTATTATATCTGTAGGCTAAACTGTTCGTGAGAAAAGTGTGCCTGTGGATATCTGTAACAATATTATATCTGTAGGCTAAATTGCTTGTGTGAAAAGTGTGCCTGTAGATGTCTGTAACAATATTATATATATATATCGGTTAAATTGTTTCTGAGAACTCCGAAGACCTTAAAAAGTAGTTAGTGGGACGTAAAACAAATGACATTGTTATTGTTTCTGAGAAAAGTGTGCCAGTGGATATCTGTAACAATATTACATCTATCAGTTAAATTGTTTTTGAGAAAAGTGTGCCTGTGGATATCTGTAGGTTAAATTGTTTGTGAGAAAAGTGTGCCTGTGGATATCCGTAACATTATTATACCTAGAGGTTAAATTGTTCCTGAGAAAAATGTGTCTGTGGATATCCATAACAATATTAAATCTTTAGGTTTAATTGTTTCTGAGAAAAGTGAGCCCATGGTTATCCATAACAATATTATATCTGTAGGTTAAATTGCTTGTGAGAAAAGTATGCCTGCGAGGAACTAACACGACACCATGCGCTATTTCTTTCTTTGAGCGACTGTACATAAGTACTACAGTTTGAAAACCACTTGTCTAAATGAAACAACAATAATAATAACAAGGTTGAGCCACTTGCTGCTCTCTTCACACAGAAGGTAAACTTACACTGCAGGAAGGAATTCCTAACTTGTCTTGCCGGTTATGACCCACTTCTTCTCGGTGAAAGCGGGTCGTGTACATTCCCTTTTGCCAGAAACGGCAGCACGTGCCTCACATAATGCGTTGCTGCTAATTTTACGACGCAATTACGAGAAATCCATCTTCACAGTCGAACTGTTAAATACATTCCACGATGGAACTAGTAATCTAAAGAGTTCAAGTTTGAATCACACTACAGACTCCGAATATCTAGTATTTTCGCACGAATTCCAAGCAGCCAATAGATAGAAGCTTAATTTTTATTGTAGTAAAACAAGAAAACAAAATCGATTAATTAAGAAAATTAATTGTAAAGTATGATTTAAGTAACACTCCTGCTGCTTTGTTATTGAGTTTCAAAGCAGTTCTTCTCCAAACAAACAGCACGCCTGGTGGTCTTGATCGGATCGTTAAGGGGTCTAGCGTATATGGTCTGACACAGAGGTAAGCCGGTTCGAGTCACATTGGTAGAAAAAAATGCCATCATCAGAATGCTGGCCGGCAAGGTAGGAGAGGTGGTGGTATACAATTTACAATTACTAGATTGCTACTTGGGAAGCATTATCACCCAGGACAATAGGTGAACCGCAGAAATCAGAAGGGGAGCCTTCAGTAACAAGAAACAGCTTCTGGCAGGCAGGAACATTTAAATTAGGAAAGAATTTGTCAAAATGTTTGTGTGGAGTGTTTTGTTGTATCCAGTATGGATGACAACATGGGTCTTAGCAATACAGGATATAAAACGCCTGGAAGCAATGGAAATGCGCATGTGGAAGAGGATGTTGAAATTAAGCTGGACAGAGAAAAAGTCAAACGAAAGGATCTTAAAAGAAGTAGATGAAACGAGGGAGTTGATCACCACTGTAGAAAAGAGGAAAATCAAATTCCTCCGCCGTACACTACGTCGTGACTTTTTGGTTTACGTCGCAAATACACAGATAGATGTTATCGCTGCCTGGCCGAGGCGGTAAAGGCGTGCTCGGTTCGCCCGGAAGGACGTGGGTTCGAATCCCCGTTAGGAAGTTAGGTGTACATGGCCCTGTGGTTCACTCAGACTACACAAAAAATGAGTACCAGGTTAATTCCTGGGGGCAAAGGTGGCCGGGCGTAGGGCTAACCATTCAACCCCATCAAGTGACGAGTTTGCCTTCTACCCCCACCCCGGGACCTTAATGGCCTGTATGGAGATTACTTTGCTTTTTAGTCTCTTTAGTGTCTGTTAGTTTCTTAGTGTGTAGTCAAATACTAAATGATTTTTAACTCTATAATCACGCCTTACTTCTATTTAATTGTAATGCCTGTGTAATATTGTTCCTTTGATGAATGTTTTATTGTATAGTATTGAATCAAAGTCTCAAAAAAACTATTATTACAGCACATAAAATTGTTAACCTTAATGCTCTGTCGAAATTCGCTCACAGAGCATCAAAAAACGTACCATTATAAACATTTTTTCTTTCAGTTTTGATGTACCATATATACCCCCCACCCCCACCACCCACCCCATATCCCACAAACCCGGATACTTTTTGTTGTCTGTACGTTCTTTTGCGCCCCCCACACTTCTAATTCCCAATCGCCCCTACTTTTCAAAATTCCCATCTTTTTCCTGAATTAAACTATGTTAATTTGTGCAGTCTTCATGAGCTTGGAACAGCTTATCACAAGTGATTGATTTATAGAATTGCAGCAGCTAAAGTGTTGGAAATTGAAACACTTCAACGAAATTGCGGCTTCCCTTCTCTCTCGCTCCATGCTTCCGGGTATGGCTTCCCTGTTACGTCACTTCCCCTGCCAATCGTTGCTTTTATTGAACTTGTTCGGTGTCCCCACAACTAGCAGGAATAGAGACGGGCTCGAGCGATATGTTTAAGTACCTGTGGCAACTGCGACAGTGACTGAAATGTATGTGGACTTTCGTCGTACTGACAGGAGTTTTTGTACTTACTGTGAAGTATGAAGGGGAATAATACAGCATTATTGTCGTAATCTTACAGTATTTAGCCAATAAAAAAGCACCCTTCATTAAGAGGTAAAACTGACAATGTATTTGTCAGTTAACCCTCTGTTACATTTTTTTTACGTGCTGTAAGGCCACCCTCACCCCCATCGCCCCCCCCCCCGCCCCAAAAAAATGTCTGCACTAAACGGGAAGCAAACGCGCTTTCATGGCCTGATTTAGACAGCCTTCCATTTACATAGACGGGACCGATAGAGTTGACCGTGAGATTAGGTATTCGGAGCTGTGTGCTTGCATCCAGGAGATAGTGGATTCGAACCCCACTGTCGGCAACCCTGAAGATGGTTTTCCGTGGTTTCATACTTTCACCAGGCAAATGCAGGCCACGGCCACTTCCTTCCCACTCCTCGCCCTTTCCTAACCCATCGTCGCCATATGACCTATTTGTGTCGGTGCGACGTAAAGCAATTAAAAAAATAGACTGGAGAAAAATCACTTTTAAGCTACGATACAGGTATGCTACTCTACGCTTCTTCTTCTTCTTCTTCTTCTTCTTCTTCTTCTTCTTCTTCTTCTTCGTCTTCTTCCGACATAAGTGTGTTTTATGGCTTGGAGTCATCTGAAAATTTGCGTCACGAAATGAACACAGGACAGTTTTGCAGTCAGATACGTTTCCTGACGCGAGCACTATGCGGAGAGATGTATTCACTATTGGGTGTTTCTGTGGTGGTCTGTAGTGCAATCTGTTGTATGTATAGGGTGACCCAAAAGTCCATTAACATTTGACGAGGCAGTACTTCACGGAATATTGGAGGTAGAAAGGTAGTAATTGACACATATGACTGGCATGACATGGTGTTTTTACTGGCACCAAAATAACGCTTCACTAGTCTAACAGTGCCTTTTCTGGTAAAGTCAATATGCCGCGATTGCAGGCGCATTTGACGCCCTCTCTCACGACATCTCCTTTTATAACGTAACGTATCATGTGGAGTCATTGACGTGTTGCTGTCCGACGCCATCGGTTGGCCTGTTTGTGCACTCGTTGATGATATCAGTAAAACCGCATGTCATGTCAAGCATGTGTGGCCATTTGTACCTGACGTGTTGCTGTCCAGCGCCATCTGTTGGTCATTTTGTGTACTTTATCTGACACATATGACTGCAAAAGTGCCCTTAATCCACAGCAGTAGCGGTGATTGGGAATTAGAAGTGGCGGGGGAGGTGATTGGGGGCCACAAAAATGTATATGCAACAAAAAGTACCAGGGTCTCAGGGTTATAACGGCGGGGTGTGGGGGTAGTAGACATCCAAATTGAAAAAAAGTTACAAAAGGTAAGTTTTTTAATGCTCTCTGAGCGAATTTCGATAGAGACGTAAACGTTTACAGTCAATCGACTTACGTGCGGTAATAATAGGTTTTTTTTTTTTTTTTGACCTATTGATTCAGTACTGTACAACAGACTAAAACTTTTAGCAAAGGAGCAATATTTATTTATTTATTTATTTATTTATTTATTTATTTATTTATTTATTTATTTATTTATTTATGGCTTAAATTTGTGGCGAAGTTAGGGCTCACGGCCCTCTCTTACACTTACATACATGTATTACAATTAAATAGAAGTCCGCCGTGATTATGAAATTAAAAATTCATTTAGTGTTTGACTGCGCATTAAGAAAGTAATACACTAGATAGAACTGCACAGACACTTTGATTGTGTGAGATTGCCAGATAGACGAATGCGCGCGGCAAATGCGTGAATCATACCTCAATGTTCATGACCTTGGCAAAAAATATATATACCCCTGCTACCAAATCGGTTAGCCGCGACGAATCACAGTTGCGCTTATTTCCGCTAAGTATCTTCTTCATAATTAAAAAACTAAAGGAAGAATTGTGTAGCCTCCGTGGCTCAGCGACTGGGTTCCGTGATTCGAATCCCGGTCTCTCCATGCGACGTTTTTGCTGGACAAAGCGGAGGCGGGATAGGTTTTTCTCCGGTGACTGCGTTTTTTTCTGGCATATTTCATTCCAGCAACACTCTCCAAAATCATTTCATTTAATTTGTCGGTCATTAATCATTGCCTTGAGGAGTGCGACAGTTTTCGGCAGCCAGCGCAATTCCTATCCTCACCGCTAGATGGGGGTTTCATTAATTCCATTCCTGACCCGGCCAACTGACTGGAAACAGGCTGTGGATTTTCATTTTTTTTTTTTTTTCAAAGGAAAGAATTAGCTGAAAAGGTAGCAGAGTTTGAACAAATTGCTTTTTTATACATAATTCTTAGTTTCAGGTGGCTAAAATGGAATTATTTACATTTCCTCAACAAAGTGGGGGCGGGGGAGGGAGATTGCCTTCTCTTGCTCACCTAACTTAATCACCGCCACTGATTCCACACCCGAGGTAGTTGGCAAAAGTTCAGGAAGAAGAAGAGACAGAAGAAGAAGAATCCACTTACAGTTAACCTTCAGTTCCATGGACATGCATATTATGCGCCTGTTAGGATCGACCACTTGTTTACGTGATCGCTGCTTGCAGTCTTATCTCAACCACACCGTGACCACTTCCTCCTCGCACTCAGCCTTTCTCCCACGTAAGTGGTAATACTTGGTCATGAAGACGCTGTCAGTTAGAATTTGTTATTCTCGACACAGACTGTTAATTACTTTTGAATTGCTGTCCAACTGAGGGGTCACAGATATCAGGGGCGTAGGCAGTCGAGGGGAGGGCGATTGGGGGATAAATCCTCCCCCCACCCCATAAATTTTAAGTTTAGAACTTGTGATTAATTGTGGCAACCATTTAAATGAAGATTTCGGGTAGCTCATTGGTTTGCTTTATTTTCCAAAAATGTGCTGATACTTCTATTAATAAATACTACAGTGAGTTGACCTGGCATTTAACCTTCAGTCTCACCGAGTTTGATAGCTGCAGTCGCTTAAGTGCGGCCAGTATCCAGTATTCGGGATATAGTAGGTTCGAACCCCACTGTCGGCAGCCCTGAAAATGGTTTTCCGTGGTTTCCCATTTTCACACCAGGCAAATGCTGGGGCTGTACCTTCCCACTCCTAGCCCTTCCCTGTCCCATCGTCGCCATAAGACCTATCTGTGTCGGTGCGACGTAAAGCAACTAGCAAAAAAAAAAAAGAAGTAACCTTCAGTCTGTGTTGTATTCTGCAATTGTTAAGACATCGCAGTTCGCAGGTAATTCCGAAGGGCCATGGCCTACCAAGCGACCGCTGCTCAATCCGAAGGTCTGCAGATTACGAGGTGTCGTGTGGTCAGCACGACGAAATCCTCTCGGTCGTTAGTTAGTCTTGGCTTTCTAGACCGGGGCTGCTATCTCACCGTCAGATAGCTTCTCAATTGTAATCACGTAGGCTGAGTGGACCTCGAACCAGCACGTAAAAATCCCTGACCTGGCCAGGAATCGAACTCGGGGCCTCCGGATAAGAGGCAGGCACACCGCGAGGCCGGCACACGACACTGCAGAGCTGTCTAATAATAATAATAATAATAATAATAATAATAATAATAATAATAATAATAATAATAAACCACTTTATGACAAATATACATTATGCTCCAGCATTTCTAATAACAGAATTTGGTCGAATAAGGAAGATAAAGAAATTCAGATATTTGGGAGAAAAAATTCAAGAAAATTATTTGGAAAAATCCGCTGTAGAATAAAGGATACACAAGATGGAAAGATTAAGGTACAGCCCCAGAATTTGCCTGGTGTGAAAACTTGAAACCATGGTAAAACCGCCTTCAACGCTACCGACAGTGGGGTTCGAACCTTCTATCTCTCGAATGCAAACTCACAGCTTCGCGTCCCTAACCGGAGAAACACTTTACGTGGCAGTTTATATTGTGGTCATAGCCACGGAATCTTCAGTTTTACGCGTAAACCGAACCATCAAGATTTGACCATTTATTTCAAAATTCTCATATGAATTGACTGGAATTCGAACCGTTTCGGCAACCCTTGAAAAATGAAAATCCACAGCCTGTTTCCAATAATTTGACCCGGTGAGGAATGGAATAAATGAAGCCCCCATCTAGCAGCGAGTATAGGAATTGTGCCGGCTGCCAAAGCCTGCAACACTTCTCTGGAGCGATGATTAATGACTGACAGATGAAATGATATTGTAGTGTTGCTGGAATGAAAGATGGCAGGGAAAACTGGAGTACCCGGAGAAAAACCTGTCCCGCCTCCGCTTGGTTCAGCACAAATGTCACATGGAGTGACAGGATTTGAACCACGTAACCCAGCGGTGACAGGCAGGTGAGCTGCCGCCTGAGCCACGGAGGCTCTTATGATTACACTTTTTCTTCACCGCATTCCTCATTGAAATCGTCCATCGAGCTGTGTGAAAACATTGTGGCAATGTGATGAGGACAATGCAAATAAGGAAGATGCATTACCGGTTGCGGAAACATAACCATCAATGATGCGTTGTTGAATATCTGTTTTCAATAGCTGTAGAAAATGCATTACCTCGTGAATTGAAATGTCGATAGCATACGAGTTTTAGTGGGGCAATAATTAAACCACCAATGAAACCAACAAGAGCTGGTGGATGCCTGGAAAACAAGATGTAAGAACAGTAAGAAATAAGTCGGAAGTACTGAAAATTCTGGAATGTGAATAAGAGTTTGTAACGCTTTTTGCAGTGCTTTCATGTCCTCTGCTGGTTCTAGGTTATTCCTCCAGATCCTGCTTTTATGAAACTTCCGTTATTCCACACGTCTCAGATAGGGTTCTCTTGACTTCGTCATTAGTGTTGTAATTTTCTCCGTTTAACCATTGAAAAAAACACAATTTAAGACCAACAAGGAAACAGTCCGAAGTGAAGAACAGAATTGCTAAATAATAATAATAATAATAATAATAATAATAATAATAATAATAATAATAATAATAATAATAATAATAATAATAATAATAATCACAGTCTGTTTCAACCCTGTCAGGAATGGAATGAATGAAGCTCCCATCTAGCGGCGAGTATACGAATTTTGCCGGCTGCTGAAGCCTGTCGCACTCCTCTGGGGCAATGATTAATGACTGATAGATGAAATGAAATGATATTGGTGAGTGTTACTAGAATTGAAGATGACAGGGAAAAATATAGTACCCGGAGGAAAACCTGTCCCGCCTCCGCTTTTTCCAGTATAAATCTCGCACGGAGTGACCGGGATTTGAACCACTGAACCCAGCGGTGAGAGGGCGGGGCACTGCCGCCTTAGCCACGGAGGCTCATCCGACGTGAAGAAAACTGTAATAAATCTGGTGTTGGATCTGAAGGGGTTTTCGTACCAGAACCGAACGCACTATCTTGGGAAAAGATGAGCGTCTAACCGACTATGTAACTGAGGTCGGCGTTAACCTCTTCGCACGGAGATTGTAAACCCATAAGAGGTCGTATAAAGAGCTTTAGTGCTGAGCATTAAGCTAGACCTTGAAGTTTCTTGTAGACGTTCATTTTGTCTCTCCAATGAGCCGATACAGTCATGATGAGAAGCTAGCAGTGTGTGTGGCGGGCGTGTCACGGCCCCGGCCTGTGAAAACCTATTGCGGGCTTGCCGCTTGCTTTTAAATTTAGCGTCCATTGCGCTGGACTCCAGCTTGGCAGTGGACCAAACGAGCGGCCGGCTCCTCTAAATGAGCTACAATTTCATATCATTCTCCACTACCCTACTATTACTGTACTATGCATGCGTTAACAAAAATTAAAAGAATCGAGGGATAAGCTTATATGGAAATTAGCTACAGAGTCCAAAATCCTGCATCGGAAGCTTCTTTAATTCCAAGAGGAATTATTTTTAGTATGAAGGATAGCAAATATAAGTATAATATTCAGAGGCGCTTTTAACATCAGTTCTAGCCAGTGGCGTAGGTAGAGTGGGGAGGGGGGTCTTACACGGCTGAAGCCCCCTCCATTCTTTTAAAACGGACTTGTTTTGGGGCTCGGGGGCTATCGTCATCAATTCAGCGTAGAAAGAAAGCCGACACCGTGGTAATTAGGCAACTAGTGTTCGTCATATGTCTATACCAGTGGTTCTCAAGGGGTACGCCTCAGACTTTTAGTGGGGTACGCGAGCAGCCTTCAGGGGGAAAATGAAGAAAAAATGGAAAATGGAAATGAATAAGAAGAAATTTAAATATGTATACACCGAGCCACGATTTACTTGAAAGTTTCACCTGGACTACGACACAACAGAAAATTGTGTCACGCCATCCCATTGACATTTTTATGGTTGGCAATGTCTGAATTCCAGAATTAAGATCGGAATTTTTTCAGTTTATTTATTAATTTTATATTGAGGCCAAAATCTAGCTTTTTGTGTAACTTTCATGTAAACAGGGTATCCTGTGTTACTTGATTATAATTGTATTATACTTGGTACAGACATAAACTCTTACATTTCTTGTGATGTCATACAAGAAAAGTAAATCAAGTAGCGAATATTTAAGAATAACTTAAATATTATATTTAAGCGGTCCACCTATTCAGTACATATATAATTTATTAAATCTAGTACATGGTTTTTTCCCTAAGGGAAGCTAGAATAAATCACACAATATATCAGATACAAAAATTACATTAGTAGATTGGTAAGACAAATTAAAAACACTTTTATACACAAGGACATTTAAAATAAAATTAGCAAACATTCTTAATGTTTCAAGTCAAATAGTCAATAAAATTGATGTGAATTTCTTGATGGCAAAGTTCGTGGAAAATAACAATTGTATTCGTAAAATCGTAAGATGAACAATTGAACACGTGAATTTGACATCATTGTTCTTCTTACGATCATTTTCTTGCACGTAGATCTTGATAGATCTTGTGACAAGGCTTGTGCTGGATCAGCTGTCATATTGTTACCACTGAAATCAAGGACATTATTTTTCCGAAATGCACTGCATAGTCAACAAAGTGGTGAATTTTCATGGGTAAATGTTTTAATTTTTATTTTAAAAACGTTAAATTTAATCTTCAATTTGGGCATGGCACTTTGACTTTCAAGAGGGAAAGGAAATCAGGATAATGAATTTGCCTATTTCTTATTTTGTAAATGCACTCTACCGCATCTTTCTGCCTTCAATCTTCTAAACTGTCCATTTCTAAATTTAGCAGAAGCTCGTTGTACGAAACCATATGTGGATATTGAGATGTTCACCGAGCAAGTGGCTGTTTGGTCTGGTGCACGTAGCTCTCAGCTTGCATACGGGAGATACTGAGTTCGAACCTCACTGTCGGAAGCACTGAATATGGTTTCCCATTTTATACCAGGTACATTCTGGGGATGTACCTTAATTAAGGCAACGGTCGCTTCCTTGCTCTCCTAGCTCTTACCTATCCTATCCTCGCCATAAGACCTATCTGTGTCGGTGCGACGTAAAGCAGAGTGTTTAAAAAAAGGAGAGATGATCTTTTAAAATATAATTATTTCAAGTTTTTTTTTTCACCCTTTCAAGTTGAAACACATACATTTTATGCCTAGTGTTCCACATTGCGCTCGCGTACTTCAGTTTCGGTCTGACTGACGTGTTATACGACGTAATATACGTTTTTATGTTTATAAATGGCTTCACATCTTATCATAAATCCTAAAGTTGTACATGCATCAGCGGCGACCTTCTGTACCTGAGGAGTGAAAGTGAGTTCCGAGGTCTTTCTATTTTGTTACGAGTCTCAGGTCATCGCACTCTAACTGAATGCTGTTAGAGACATAAGTAACCTAAAGCTGTTCAGAAGAATGTGCTGGAAATTTTACCTAAATTGAGATTAATTACTCTAAAAAGCACCCTCAAATGTTAGTTGGTTAAATAAATAAAATGTAAATGTAAGGTTAGTAACATTATACAGTAGTTTAAATTTTCGAGATTTACTTTTAATGTTAGTAAATATTGTACTTTCATTTAATAATGTTAAAATTATGTTTATGATACTTTAAATTTCAGTTAAATTACACTTTACGTTTGCTTTAAATGATAGTAAATTTACATAAAATTTAAGAATTTATTAATTTATTTCTTCTTCTTCGTTTAGACCTACGATGGACCACGTGGTTCTTAACTCTGGTGAGCTCTTTTCTTCCTCTTAGCCCAGTATTCCTTCATTCTAGCGCTATGGATGTCTTTTCTTTCTTGAGTCCATTTCACTCCTACTCCTGGACGCAGTGATTTAGTTGTTAGTGAGTGGAGAGAGTCAGATGTCTTGACTAACTTTCTGAATTTATCTCGGTTGTAAATGTCAATGTGATCAGTGTTTGGTATTGTAGGTCTTCATCATCATCATCATCATCTGTTTACCCTCCAGGTTCGGTTTTTCCCTCGGACTTAGCGAGGGATCCCACCTCTACCGCCTCAAGGGCAGTGTCCTGGAGCTTCAGACTCTTGGTCGGGGGATACAACTGGGGAGTATGACCAGTACCTCGCCCAGGCGGCCTCACCTGCTATGCTGAACAGGGGCCTTGTGGAGGGATGGGAAGATTGGAAGGGATAGGCAAGGAAGAGGGAAGGAAGCGGCCGTGGCCTTAAGTTAGGTACCATCCCGGCATTCGCCTGGAGGAGAAGTGGGAAACCACGGAAAACCACTTCCAGGATGGCTGAGGTGGGAATCGAACCCACCTCTACTCAGTTGACCTCCCGAGGCTGAGTGGACCCCGTTCCAGCCCTCGTACCACGTTTCAAATTTCGTGGCAGAGCCGGGAATCGAACCCGGGCCTCCGGGGGTGGCAGCTAATCACGCTAACCACTACACCACAGAGGCGGATTGTAGGTCTTTCCGCACTAAATTCGTCCATTTGGCATTTGTTGCTTTCCCTCTAGATACAGTGTTGTATTTATTTATTTATTTATTTATTTATTTATTTATTTATTTATTTATTTATTTATTTATTTATTTGTGGCGAAGTTAGGGTTCTTGGGCCTCTCTTACACTTAACCACATTATGCGGCTTGATAACTAATACAAACTCAATATTCAAGCTTAATGCACTGTATATAACATAATAATATACTTAATATAGACTAAAACTAAAAGATCTACATCCTAAAATGAACAAAATTAATTCATTATTAACTACTCTATGTGAAATTCATATAATATAACACAAATTTATGTAAACTTTTGGGAACTATTTACCTAAGACATTCACTCACGCATTCACATATAACTACATATATATTATGCTTATGCAGGTGTATAAAATATATGGTTTGGCATAATAGCAGGCTTCATAGCCTGAGTGCCGCCATGTACAGAAAGTCATTCATTTTAAAAAAATATTGTGTTCTGTGGCAAAGGAGTCCTCAGAGACAAAATGTTTGGGAAACCCTGCGACTAATAAACTCAAATGCTAGTTACTTTAATCGGAATATAACCTGCTCTCTCGTGAACAGAAAGACATCACGTAACGCCTACTGCGCCAATGTTGTGATAGAATATAATTGCATTTTTGTGTAAATAATACTTCACGCAAATTATAATCATCTGATGTTTCTAAAAAGCATATTGTGAACGTGAAATTGGATTCGGGGGAAAGAGGTTCCTTTGTTAGTGAGAAAGTAACAAACAGATGTTATTAGCTGAGAGGGAGCACATGTCACGTTGACATAGCAACCCACTGAGTGGGGGCAGTCTGCTGGTAGGGGTTGACATCTCTCTGGTAAACAAACAAGGAGAGTGAGAGAGAGAGATGTGCCCGACAGAATTGAAAGTGATCTCAGCGCTGTGTCTGATGCAAATCATAATCTGCCTGGCCTTTATGAGAACCATGCTCCAAGTCTATTATGGAGCCAGCCGCCACCTGCTTTGAAACTGACAGCCAACTGAACTGCCTAAACTAAACCGAACTGAGCTAGTATGCTGTGGAGGACTTCAATAGCCGCACGCGGGGAGTGGAGGGACTGGATTGGGGAGTATGGGTCGATAAACGCTACTCACACACACGGAGCAACAAATGCATTTCGTGTGAATTAGACAATGTTTAACAAATGAGTTGCTAAAAGTCCACAAACACATTCAACTACTAGTGTTGACAGATCAAAACACATTGCTCATTGCTTACAAGTAGATTTAGAGACAACAAAAGGACTGTTGCTTAGTTAACGGAGAAGGGAAAATAACGGATAGTATTGGAATGGAGTGTTATTGGGAAAGACTCACTCACAAATTGCTTTACATCGCACCGAGATATGTCTTAAGGTGACGATGGGATAGAAAAGAGCTAGGAGTGGAAGGAAGATGATGATCCCACTATCTACTCGTACGGTTTTTGGGGACCCCGAGATCCTCGAATTTAGTCCCTCGGGAGTTGTTTTATACGCCAGTGAATCTCCCCACATGAGGCTGACGTATTTGAGCACCTTCAAATAGGCCTACCACCGGACTGAGCCAGGATATAACCTGCCAAGTTAGGGTCAAATGGCCAGCGCCTCAACCGTTTTAGCTCGGCGGGAAGAGAAGAAGTGATTACACATGCATCAAGAAAAAACTGTTCAACACAATGTCACACACCTTTTACATGAAACAAGAAAATATTTCAACTGGTTCATTGGGCGGAAATTCTGGCACAGTAATCTCATTATGCCACTGTTAATAACACAATCCTACCACCCATACTGTGGATGTTATTACACAGTTATGTTTTGTTTTCATACAGGAACCAGTAATTAAAAACCACGTCCATTCCGGTCTCATTCTGGGAATTTGAAACCGTCAAATTTCCTGTTGCCAACCAATTTGGAGAACCCACACAATGTGCTACTTTTTATAATGTAAATCAAACCAAATTGTGCGGGAAACCCACAACGTTCAGAGCAAAATAAACACAGATAATAGAAGTACTGTATTTAAATCTCATTAATGGGTTCGGTTGAGTCTATACTGTGATGTCAGTAATGTAAACTCTTTGAAATACTTTGATAGCGATTCAAATCAAATGATCATAAATCTGCCTTTCAATGAATTAAACTCAAATTGATAACGATTAAGTATTTGTATTAAACGAATCGTTTTCGAGAGACATGTACCAAGGGCACTTGGAAAGTTTTGCAATACGCAAAAACGGTTGGCTGGACATCCCTGTTATGGTGAGGGATGAAAAGAGGGGTGAAAACCGGTCTAGAAGACAGCAAGGCGCGACCTTCACACCAGTTGTTACCAAGCAGTGGGACTGAAAGCAAGTAAACAGTCAGTGTGGTCTAAAGGTGAATATCGTGCAATTATCCGCTACAAATTTGCTCGTGGATTAAGTGTTGACCAGTGCCTGGAGGAAATGACTCCTATGCTGGGGCAAGACTGTCCACATCGGACAACAATTTTCCGCTGGTACAAAGAGTTCCAGAGGGGAAATTTTGGGGTTGAAGACGATCCTCGTTCTGGGCGACCGTCTGAATCAGTGACTGAGGAAAATATTGCTTGTTGCTTTAAGGGGCCTAACATCGAAGGTCATCGGCCCAGGAAAACATTAAAGCTGTGAGGAAAATGTTGCAGCAAGAGAGGCGGTTGACATATCGGCAGGTAGGAGAGACCCTCCACAACCCTGCATCAGCTATTCGTTCAGTTCTACACGACCATCTCCATGTTTGAAAGGTTTGTTCCCTTTGGGTGCCCCATTCACTTTCAGAGGAACAAAGGGCACATCGAGTGAAATGGTGCCGAGAAATGCTAAAACAGTTTGAAAATGGGACTTCGCGTAACGTCAATAGCATCGTTACGGGTGACGAAACTTGGCTTTATTATTACGATGTCCAACAAAATCCCAGAACAAGGTGTGGCTGTTTGAAGATGAGGGTACTGCTGTGACTGTGCGAAAGTCAAGGTCAGTGAAGAAAAGGATGATTGCAGTATTCTTCACTAAACGGAGCATGCTGACTCGGGTTGTGCTAGAAACACAAAGAACACTTACTGCGAAGTATTACAGTGAGACTTGTCTGCCTCAGGTCATGCAGGCTCTCAAGCAGCTCCGTCCAATGTCACGGCTCAACACTTGGCTCTTGCATAACGACAATGCTCCAGCACATCGTGCTAATGTAATGGATTTTCTTGCCAGATCAGGGTTGACTGTGCTTGATCACCCTCAATACAGTCCTCATCTTGCCCCATGTGACTTCGCACTCTTCCCAGAAGTGAAGATGAAGCTGAAAGGATGGCGGTTTGCATCCGACGAGGAGCTTCTGGCAGCATGTGATCAAGAGTGTGAAAATGTAACCGAAGAAAAGTTGGTTCAGTGACTGGTTTCGAAGTATGGAGAAGTGTATTGAGTGTGATGGAAATTATTTTGAAAAAGTTTAAAGCGTTCACTCACATTGCAAAACTTTCCTAGTGCCCTTTGTATACGTAATTTGAAGTCGACAGTGTAGGATTCAGAGCATCGAAATGTGGAAACAGGCTTAGGGTCTGTGAAACTGATACGATTATGATCAGTTCATTAGAGTATGATGAAGGGAAGCCTCTTTGATAATAGAGCCTTGTACAGTGAGTTTCTCTCATCGGTTGGCCAGCAGGTGCGCGCCCAGCTTATCTGCCACCCGTTGACTCATCACTCCCCGCCCCGCGGCATAGCAACAAGTACAGCACTTAGCTCACTTTATCCGTGCATGACATTGGTTTCAATTTTAAAATTTTAAAATTTTTCGTAGCCCGCCATGCCGAGCTCTTCAAAACCCCGGCTTCTTGTCCAAGACCTCTTAGGGATTTTGTAGGCATATGTTCTAAACTTTCTCCGATTTCGTTTACATTTTCCTCGTTAAGTACAGGTTTCTTTAACCACTTCGCTTCTTATCGAGTAAAGAACCAGTTCCTCCCAATTTGTTTACAAGTTTCCGCACGGTCTCTATATGTGGAGGGCGTACACCTGGAAATTGCTTTACAAATCGCCTAAAGACTTTCCTGCAAGACTGTCTTTTCACATAAATACCCTTTCCTCTACCGTGTACACGTGTGCAGGTATTATGACACTTATACCCCGAAGTAACACTTCACAACTCGAGAACAGTTGGAGCGACAGATCAAAATTTAATGCACGTTCTAAGCACGGACCTGAACTGTGAAGTGCGGGCGTTCCCGTGCTGTCGCTGTGCTGTGTAACGGGAAGTGATGAGTCAACAAGTTGAGCGCGCCTGCCGCCCAACCGATGAGAGAAATTCACTGTATTTGTCTTTCAGTCGTGGCCATCCACCAATACTTCACATCACAGCCTGCACGGATGCTAGGTAACATCGCGTGTCACGTTTTGCATCGCTAATTTCGCGACGCAAATTTTCAGGTGACCCACGGCCATGACACATATTTATGTCAAAAAAATACTCAGTTCAAAACAATTAGGGGAACATGTTTTGTAACGTCTGGTATGTGAACGTTAATGTGGTAGATGGGGTGCCAATGGTCGTACAGCATACCTTGTGACCTTAGCTACTCAGGGTATGTCAAATCGAAGTTATACTCAAATCTGTAGGCGTAGCCATGCATTAAACTGCCAGGTGAGCCCTCAATACAAAGTGAATAGCGGTGCGTTCGTGTGTCATTGTGAGGTACACAGACTACTGCGGTCATTTGAGTACGTTCTGCGTAAACTAGCACATCCCACGAGACATCATAATGAGGTTCAAGTTGCAGGAACGTCACTTTGATCCAGGAAGGATGGACTTTTTCGTCGTGTTGCTGTAGTTCTCAATGTTTCTCCGTCAGTTGTCCGGCTCCATGGCTAAATGGTTAGCCTTTGGTCACAGGGGTCCTGGGTTCGATTCCCGGCAGGGTCGGGAATTTTAACCATCGTTAGTTAATTTTGCTAGCACGGGGGCTGGGTGTATGTGTCGTCTTCATCATCATTTCATCCTCATCACGACGCGCAGGTCGCCTACGGGTGTCAAATCGAAAGACCTGCACCTGTCGAGCCGAACTTGTCCTTGGACACTCCCGGCACTAAAAGCCATACGCCATTTCATTTCATTTCTCCGTCAGTTATTCAACGCTTGTGGAATCGTTACACTGAGACAGGCCAGTTCACAAGGAGGATTGGACAAGGTCGTGCACGCATGACAACCCCTCAGGATGACCGATATCTGACCATCTGCGCGTTGCGGCGTCGTTCAGCAACTGCCAGAGAACTGCAATGAGACCTCAGGAAGGTCACTGGAGTTACGGTGTCTGACCAGACAGTAAGGAACAGGTTAAGAGAAGTGTCCTTACGACCCAGACGTCCTGTTCGAGTGCCCCGTTAAACGCAGCAACATCGCGCAGCTCACCTTCTGTTTACCCGTACCCACGTCTATTGGCAACTTCGCCAATGGAGACCTGTGTTGTTCACAGACGAGTCCAGATTTCCGCTGACACGGCGTGATGGACGTCAACATGTATGGAGACGCCGTAGTGAGCAGTAGATGCCAAATGTTGACTAGGAAGGCGACCGATTCGGGCAAGGTTCTGTGATGGTGTGGAGTGGCATCAGTATTGATGGCCGTACGGATCTTGTCGTCCGTGGTAATCTTACCGCTGCGGGGTACATCGAGCAGATACTGCTACAGCATGTGTTGGTTGGTGCATACGGTGTTGGCCTTGAATTCGTACTCATGCACGACAATGCCAGGGCTCATGTAGCGCGCATCACCAGAGCTGTCTTGCGAGAACCGGACATTCAAGAGATGGAATGGATAGCAGTGAGTTCCGACATTAATCCCATCGAGCATGTGTGGGATAGGCTTGACAGAAGTGATCGTGGGCGTCCTGTTCCATCACAGACTCTCCAAGACTTCGAACAGGCTCTCATTGAAGAATGGGACCTGATATCGCATCTTGACCTCCGTCGACTTATACGGAGCATTCCGCGTAGGTGCCAAGCTGTGATAAATGCTCGTGGAGGACATACACCATACTGAAGCTCTCCAACTGTGATAAAAATCTACCCTGTAGGACTGTTATCACTTTGTTTTCGCCCCTATTTGGGCATTTCCGTTTGTGTTCTGAAAATGAACGTGAATCCATCGATATTCTTTTGTATACTTCAACGGTAAAGAATAAAGGATTAGTTGGTAATATACCTGGGTGTGAGGCATTGTTTTGTTGAGCATGCCATACGTTCAAAAACATGTTCCCCTATTTTTTTTAAAACTGTGTATGATTTACGGTGAGTGTTATCTCATGTACGTGGGTGCGATCGAGGAGTATGGTGTGGCACACCCGTGGTGGCTCGTGAAGTTTCGTATAGGAGGGTCACGTTGTGGTTCGAATACAGACACGGATAATATAAGTCTAAAATATTCACACATATTTACACATGCAAGTAAAAACAGTAAAGGGCAATATGCGAAAACACGCCTAGGTTTACCTTATCATTAGTTCTTATGTCAGATGCACCCTTCTTTCTTTAGATGTAGCAAATCACCCGATCGTAGCCTGCACATTTTTACCTCTCTGTTGTCAGTGTTCTTCTCAGGAATGCATTTATTCCATCTAATGTAGAGAAACACATTTATCTTACCACAGTAGTCATTGGTATGGTTGTAGTATTATTTTCAACAATAACACATTCGAAAATACAAGTCAGTGAACTGTGTAGCTTTCTTTTTTTTTTTTTAAACTACCTCCTACCCTTCTCGGTCACTGTTTGCCTGTGACCGAGGCTCTCTCATAACAGCGGGCCTCTTCCCCAAGAAACATAGCCAGCAGCAGCGTTTGGAGACCATGTCTGTGGTACGGTCACATGGGGGTTGTGACCGGGAGCAGATATATGTACAGGTATAGGATTTTATGCTCTGTCCTGAAGCGAGATTTCGCAGTTTAGATTTACCTTCCTTATGAGTTTAAAACCAGTATCGTCCTTTGTGTAATGTATTGAGAAGTAAAAAATAAAATGTTAGTTATTATTGAAAGAGCAACGTGACCCTGTGACCTTATGCGCCAGCCGCCACTGGGAAGCACTGTGTTGGAGTTGGCCTGAAAGTGAAAGTGACACTACGAGGCGGTCGTTGACGCAGCTTAATACCTCTGGCAATAATTCTTCACTCCATTGTTGTTTCACATGGTCAAGGCCGACTGTGGATTTATTTTTCTTTCATCAGTGTGTGTGTGTGTGTGTGTGTGTGTGTGTGTGTTGTAACGCGATTGTGACCCTCCAAATATGGTTCTCGTATTCGCATTAAGTGGTCTCATTGTGAGTTGTCTGATACGCTAAGTCAGGCATCGTCAGTCTTGTTTTGTGCACCGCGTCGGCGGCTGAGTAGCGGTGTTTATGCATGTGGGCGGAGACGGCTCATTCAGTGTAGTGCACAGTGGTAGACTGCTTGACATAGTGTTACGGGGACAACAATACTTATGATTATTATTATTAGCCTATTATTATTTTTTATTTCTTTTTTTCTTTCTTTCTTAATCCGCTTACCCTCCAGGGTTGGTAGTTCCCTCGGACTCAGCGAGGGATCCCACCTCTACCGCCTCAAAGCCAGTGTCTACTGGAGCGTGAGACTTTGAGTCGGGGATACAGCTGGGGAGGAGGACCAGTACCTCACCCAGGTGGACTCACCTGCTATGCTGAACACGGGCCTTATAGGTGGATGGGAAGATTGGAAGGAAGCGGCCGTGGCCGTAAGTTAGGTACCATTCCGGCATTTGCCAGGAGGAGAAGTGAGAAACCACGGAAAACTACTTCTAGGATGGCAAAGGTGGGAATTGAACCCCCTCTACTCAGCTGACCTCCCGAGGCAAAGCGGATCGTGTTCCAACACTCGTACCACTTTTCAAATTTCATGGCGAGCCGAAAATCGAACCCAGGCCTCTGGGGGTGGCAGCTAATCACCCTAGCCAATACACCACAGAGGCGGATATTATTATTATTATTATTATTATTATTATTATTATTATTATTATTATTATTATTATTATTATTCGTGTAGCCTGGTGAAGGTCTTTCGAGTTGACACCTTATTGGCGACTTGCGCGTCTGTGAGGATGGAACCTTATCTAGGATGATTTCTATATTCTTAAGACAACAAATGTACCTAGCTCCCAAGTCATCGGAATTAATCGGTGGGGATAAAAATTCCCGACTCTGTCGGGAATCGAACCTGGGACCTTCGTAAACCAAAGACAGTATGCTAAACATTTAGCCATGGAGCCGGGATTATTATTATTATTATTATTATTATTATTATTATTATTATTATTATTATTATTATTATTATTATTATTATTATTATTATTTATCGACCTTTTTCCAATTACCTGACCGCAGTTCAGCACCCAGATGCCTTTGAAGCCAACCCAATGTGGAAAGACATATTATTTACTATTGCGCGTTTCTGTAATAATTATTACCCGGACGGGGCGAATTGGCGTGCGGTTAGGGGTGCGCAGCTGTGAGCTTACATCCGGGAGATAATAGGTTCGAACCCCACTGTCGGCAGCCCTGAATGTGGTTTTCAGTGGTTTTCCATTTTCACACCTGGCAAATGCTGGGGCTGTACCTTCATTAAGGCCACGGTCGCTTCCTTCCCACTACTAGTCCTTTCCTGTCTCATCTTCGCCATAAGACCTATCCGTGTCGGGGCGACGTAAAACAAATTGTAAGAAAAAGTTCGAACCCCGGGCCGTCTTAACCGTAGACCAGGGAACTAAACGCTCATCCTTCTCAATAAAACAATTTAAAATGCAAACATACCATGGGGTTGTAACAATAAGAAGCTGTTCTTTGTTTAAAAAGGATACATATCTTTATAACAAATATGCTTTATTTTCCGAGTGGGTGAAATACCAATTGCATATCTGTTAAGAACTGTAAAAGCGAAGATTTTAAAAAGAATATATACTTTGTTTACGTCACACCAATACGTAGGCTATAGGTCTTATGGCGACGATGGGATAGTAAAGGGCTAGGTGTGGGAAGGAAGTGGCCGTGGTCTTAATTAAGGTATAGCCCCAGTATTTGTCTGGTGTGAAAATGGGAAACCACGGAAACCATCTCCAGAACTGCCGACATTGTGTTCGAACCCACTATCTCCCGAATGCAAGGTCACTGCTGCGCGCCTCTAACCGCTCGGTCAGTCCATACTCAAGAATCATATTCTTCACTCCTTTTAGCATTTCTGAAAGCTCTTGCTCACTGCTGCCACCTAAAGTAGTAACCTACGCAAAATAAATTTAAGAATCAGAGTATGAATCTTCAAGTTTTGACCTGAAAATACTTCCTCCTACCGCTTTTTTCGTAGTTATTTCCTTCTCCCTTTCACATATCTTCTTCTTCTGCTTCTCTTCACCTGTCAATTGAAGGCGATATCTCGGTATATTGTAGAAATACATATATTTTCTAAACTTTCTCTTAAGTAGTAGTTATAGTAGTCATTATTCATATATCTTTAATGTAGGACTACTCGACGTACGATGTGTATTATATAGATGATATGATGTGCTTTTTTACGTGTGATTACTTTTATTAATACTATTATTGTTAATATTGTTCTCATTTTATTGTCATCAGTAGTTATTATTAACAGTGTTCCAGTTTAAGACTGCCTAAATGTAAGAAAAGGAGTAGTTCCCTAACTTTGCCAGAATGAATAAAACATTATTATTATTATTATTATTATTATTATTATTATTATTATTATTATTATTATTATTATTATTATTACGGGGATACCCGTGGACCAGCAGAGGTGAAAGAAGGTGCCGGGGCGAATGGGTCTAACTACAAAATCAAAGTTAATCTAAAACTGTAACAAAGGTTATATTTTTTTCTTTAAAAAACAACAA
The DNA here is from genome assembly GCF_040414725.1 of Anabrus simplex. NCBI lineage: Eukaryota > Metazoa > Arthropoda > Insecta > Orthoptera > Tettigoniidae > Anabrus > Anabrus simplex. The sequence continues at coordinate 67,669,267 of NC_090275.1, read as the reverse complement.
GTAACAATGTAACAGGTACCAGTAGCAATAAACAAGTCTAGGAAACACCAGATTGGCGGTATAATCAGGTATTGGGCTTCAAGCCCTCACTTAACAATTCCTGAGCCACACACTTAACTTTACAAAGATCATAACATTACTTAAGGCCAGAAATCCCCTAATACCTGGAGCACTGGCTCCCAACTCACAATATTAAGCCTTCAAAAGGCATTCAGTAATCTTACTTTGAAAAAGAGCTAGCAGGCTCTCAGTTTTCAAGCCTATTCCAGGCAACACCCAAAATATCTTGCATCTTTTGGCCTTCCATGGCCCAGCTTACAAAATTGAAACAGGGGTATCTTGTACCCAACCTATAGGGCCTTCGTGTACAAGAAATAACAGTTAAATAAATGGCCGGAACACAAAATGAAAGGAGTCGAATACTTGCACTCCTAGATGTGAATTTTAAAACCTAAAGGGCACTAGGCCAATGGAACAGGGGCTATTCCCAAACTATGGAGGTGACTCGTATAATAAAGAAATTTAACAAATTACGGAAAGGAAAAAAATCAGTTACAGAACGTAGCCACCTCAAACCAAAATGAAGGGGAGCTCGAGAGGGTGCATCACTCTCTATCCCCGATTTACAGTTAAAGATTTTATGAACTTTTTACATAAGCCGGCAGAGAATTACCTTTGTAGAGAAGTAGTTACATATTTAAGGTTTCGAAACTTTCCCTCAGGTTAAACTGCGGAGCTAGCAAGAAATAAGATGTTAACTGGCCATTACCTTGCTGAAGACCTGCTGCCTGAAGAAAGAGGCACCTCCCGCCTCCTGCTTGACACACACACTAAGTTAGATGTTGTTCAAATGGCCAAGAGACGTGAAAATCTGCAGTTTATAAACCCTCGGGGAAAGTTCGAGACCTTTCACGAATCAAACAGCCACACCCTCACAATTTTATTTGATAACATCAAAAGTGACACTCAGAATCGAAGAAGAAGCCTGTGATAGGCAGAAAATTAATTACAGAATTTAATGATTGGCTAAAATCAAAAACTGGCTGAAAGAAAAGACAAATATTGCCAACCCAAGATGAATGAACAAAATTTAGTAAAGAAAAAACTTATGAATACAAAATTTCTTCAAAAAAAGTTCCTTCACTTCGCACCAGGGTGCATGATCATAGTTTTTTTTTTTTTTTTTGCAGTGACATCTATGAGAGAATGTCCAAACTTCTTGATGAATGGAAAACAAGAACAAGTAGAAATTTACACAGTTCTGGAAACTTCACAATAACAAAATTACGTCAAATTACTGTAGTGACATCTTCTGAGTAAAGGTTTAAATAGGTCTACAGTAGTTCCAAGTTCAGTATTTCTCCTGAAGAGGAGTTCTTTGCGCAAGATTTAAATGTGCGGCGTAGAGGTGTACCTCCCGGTACAATTATTATTATTATTATTATTATTATTATTATTATTATTATTATTATTATTGTTGTTGTTGTTGTTGTTGTTGTTGTTGTTGTTGTTGACCCGGCTTATACGACTGTTAATGCCTTGAGAGCAGCTCTGGTATACGATCAGCAGTAAGAGGAAGCATAGGGTGTCAAAAGATTGGAAAGCACATGCTTAGACATGTTCTTGGGTTGTATCACGTTTATTTCTTCAACCTGTAATGGCGAATTGTTTACTTGTATGAGTATCATACCAATAATAACGTAGAAAATATCCTGCCACGCAGCGTTGTCTTAAAGATACGCTTATTACCTTCCGGTATTAATTGCCTTGTTCCGTTTTAGAATATGGTAAACCATTATTGTGTTCTCTCTTCCTTTGCTTGCTTCCTTCTTCACGAGGCGTTGTTAATCATCAGGGAAAACAGGAGGGTTTCTTTTGTTTATCTGGAGTTGATGTAATATATTAACAAGCGCTCCAGCGGTGCATAGACAAATGACGGAGGACTCGGTCGGTTAGTGGAAAGGTTGCATCAAACATTTTACTAGCGATTAGCAGCTTTCCCTAACTCTTTATAGGGTATCACATCCTGCCTATTAAACGTGAAATGTAGTGGAACATACCATCTCGAACTATTTTAAGATTATGCCCCTAACCCTAACTCATAACTAAAAGTTAAATGCCCCGGACGATAACATTTTCATAAAAGACAGTATTTAAAAAAAATAAAAGATGTGGTTTTTTGCAGGTACTGAACCAACGCATTACACGCTACTTACAGGCGCCGTTCCTGCGTATAAAATGCTATTCGGAAATCCTTTGTTGTACCCAACTAAAGAGGGTTCGATTCCCACCTCAGCCATCCTCGAAGTGGTTTTCTGTGTTTTCCCACTTCTCTTCCAGGCAAATGCCGGGATGGTACCTAACTTAAAGTCACGGCTGCTTCCTTCCCTCTTCCTTGTCTATCAATTCCAATCTTCCCATTCTCCACAAGGCCCCTAGTCAGCATAGCAGGTGAGGCAGCCTGGGCGAGGTACTGGTCCTCCTGGCCAGTTGTATCCACCGACCCAAAGTCTGAAGCTGCAGGACACTGTCCTTGAGGCGATAGAGGTGAGATCCCTCGCTGAGTCCGAGGGAAAACCAACACTGGAGGGTAAACAGATTATGAAAGAAGAAATAATAATAATAATAATAATAATAATAATAATAATAATAATAATTCAACAACAACCTGGATTCATGAAGTCAAGAAAGATTTGGGAAGAAACAACATAAGGGAAGAAAAAGCAACAGAAAGAGAGATTTTTAGAAAGGAAGTGTTAAAAATGGAAGGAATCCAAGGTCGGGAGGGAAAGAAAACAGGATCAAAATGGTCCGAGAAGAGGAAAAGGAGGCGCAGTGAGCAGATGAAGGAGTATTGGAGGAAGAAGAAGGAACAAAAGAGGGTGAAGCATTGAAATTGTCACGTGGTCCCTAGAAGACCTAACGGAGAAAGGAGAAGAAGAATGTTTTTGTTTTTACGTCCCATTAACTACTTTTACAGTTTTCAGACGAGCCGAGGTGCCGGAATTTTGTCCCACTAGAGTTCTTTAACCTGCCAATAAATCTACCGACACAAGGAACCTTTATGGATAGGAAAACTGTCCATATCGGAAAATTTTCCCGGTCCCGTCAATTATGGTTTAATATTCACGTAAGTTTACCTGTATTTGGCGGAACCTGCCTGACACGGAAACGGAAGGAAATTTTGCTACTATAACGGAAAACGCTGATTTCTTTTCTGACCCTTTTTGAGTCCATGATATTCCAAATGGATCTAAGATGGCCGAGATATCATTCGGACAGGAAATGTCTGTCTCTGTGCTCGATGCTGTGATTCCGATCGTAGAAACCGTGAAAGGAGTGTCGCCAAATACGGTATCAATTGTTTTCACAAAGCCAAGTTTGTCTCGTATCCTGACGAAGGAACCAGACAAACGAAAATACTGATGCTCTACGACACTTTCGCACAGTGTAATTATGGTAATGTCAATGCAGGAGATTAGATGGCAATTGATCTACAAGTTTGGACAGAGGTGGCGTCGAAGAGTTCGTCACCCATCACATCCTGGAAGAGAAAACAGAAATTGATGGCGATGAAGACGATGAAGAAGATGGTTTATGTCACGTTAAGTCCTACCGACATGCCCTATCACCTTCAAAGGAGATTCAGTCAGACACGACATTGTTCGTTTTATTTACCATGCCTATAGTTTAATTGAGAACCGTGCTACCAGGTATAGTTGTGTCCAGCGTACAATTCAGGATTACCGGGCGAGTTGGCCGTGCGGTTAGGGGCGCGCGGCTGTGAGCTGGCATCCGGGAGATAGTGGGTTCGAATTCCACTGTCGGCAGCCCTGAAGATGGTTTTCTGTGGTTTCCCATTTTCACACGTGTCAAATGCTGGGGCTGTACCTTAATTAAGCCCACGGCTGCTTCCTTCCGACTCCTGGCCCTTAATTGTCCCATCGTAGCCATAAAACCTATCTGTGCCGGTGCGATGTAAAGCAATTTGAAAAAATTATAATAATAGAATCAAGAACGACAATGTTCAGAATTTGCAAACAACCCTATGACCTATTGAGTAAATCTACGTAAATGTCTTCGCTTTCGTTGTATTATTTTCATTTATTCTTCTTCAAATGTTCCTTTCGAAGCTTTTGAACTCACCGTGTTTTTCTTCTTTCGTTTAGAAGGAGGCTCTGTATCTCTCTCACATACAATATTTTCGGCACTCTCTGTATCACTCTCACTGTCAAAATCGCTTAATAATTAATTAAAATCACCATCCCCATCATCACTTTCCGCTGTGGTTAATAACTTAAAGATTCTTTGATCCGAAATAACATCGCTGCAAGAGCAAGTAGATTGTTGTTCCGCCATATTTGTTTACATCGCAGATGAACTCCACAGATCTACAAAAAAGCTCTGTAAGTTACTTCCAGAAGCTATAATCTGTGATCATTTAGTTCTACATAATTCCCAACAGATGGCAGAACATGTCAGAGATCAAATTGGCACTCGAGAGTGAACCGGGAAACTCAAAAAAATTAAAGTTCTAGCGCACCGTCTATAGGCGGGCGTAGCAGTGCAGGACTGGCCGCGTCAGCCCGTCTAGAGGTGGGCGTTCATCGGGTTAAATAAGTGTATATACTGTATTCCTGTGCACAGGTTCTGAGCAAGAACAGATTTGTGTTAGCGCTGATGAACTACTGTATATAAGTGTGTGATTAGTGTAAATGAAATGGCGTATGGATTTTTTTTTTTGCACAGTCCGCAAGTTTTTCTTGTTTCCTGGAAAATGTAATTCTCTTGACTCGTTCTTGACTACTTCTTTTTGCGTCCTTACCCTTGGATCCAGAAAGGAGCGAGACAAGCCTGCAGGTTGTCCCCTCTCCTTTCCAGTGTTTACAGAGACCAGGCGATAAAGGAGAGGAAATCAAAACTCTGAGATTTTCCGATGATATTATTATTCTATCTGAGTCTGAAGGAGATCTGGAGAAATTGGTGAATGGTATGGACAGGCTTGGAGAAAGAGCACAAGATGAAAATGAATAAATCCAAAACGAAGGCAATGGAGTGCAGTCAAATGAACTGTGGTGATGCAGGAAATATTAGATTAGAAAATTAAGTCTTAAAGGAAGTAGACTAATATTATTGCTTGGTAAATAGAATAACTAATGGCAGAAGTTAGGAGGATATAAAATATGCAGACTAGCACAAGAAAGGAAAGCCTTTCTTAAGAAAAGACCATTGCTCACTTCGAACATTGATATGGGAGTTAGAAAGACGTTTTTGAAGACTTTCATCTGGAGCGTGGCATTGTTTGAAAGTAATAATAATGGCGTATACCCTCCGGAGAGGCCTGGTGCAGGTCTTTTTCTAGTAGACGGCCTATTAGGCAACCTGCATGTCTGTGAAGATGAGGGCCTTACCTAGGATGATTCCTAATATTGAATACGCCACACATACCCAGCCCCCGAGGCATTGGAATTAACCAATTAAGGTTAAAATCCCCGACCCGGCCGGGAATCGAACCCGGGACCCTCTGAACCGAAGGCCAGTACGCTGACCATTCAACCAACGAGTCGGACATTGTTTGGAAGTGAAACATGGGCGATAACTAGCTCAGAAAGAACCTTTTGAATTGTGGTGTTACAGAAGAATGCTGAAGGTGAGATGGGTAGATCGAATCACAAATGAAGAGATACTGAACCGAAGTGGTGTGAGGAGAAAGAGTTGGTGAAATCTGACCAAAAGAGACAGAATGATAGGGCACATCTAAAGACACCCAGATCTTGTTCAGTTAGTGTTTGAGGGAGGTGTAGGCGGTAATAACAGTAGGGGTAGACCAAGGTTTGAGTATGACAGATTAGAGTAGATGTAAGATGTAGTAGTTACGTAGATATGAAAATATTAGCACATGATAGGGTGCCATGGAGGGCTGCATCAAATCAGTGTATGGACTGATGACCCAAAAAACAACACCCTCGAATTTATGAAGTTGTGTTATATTGTACTCCTCTACGATGTTCACCTCCCAAGTGGACAATTTCTTTCCGAATGACTTAATATCTATGTTGGTAGTGGTAGTATATCACACACTGGGTGCCCAGCCCAGCCTAGCCCAGCCCAGCATATTACACACACAATAGCCAGAGATCAGAGGGTCACTCGCATGCATAGAGAAACCGGTTTCTTGAACCGAGCCAAGTTCACCCAAGTGAGGACAACAGGTTGGGAAATTCGAACGAAGATTTACTGGAGTTGATCAATGATTGTGAAGAACTATAATCTTGATCAACAGCAGGGATAAATGAATCGATAATTAAGGCAAGCCATACAGATCACCTTTCCAAACCAGTGATGCCTTATGGCTTCATAAAATAATAATACCGTAATCTGATTCCAGTTCAATGTCGGGTGTTGAACCCCAGCTACCGCAGAGTACATGAACATGCACGGAATCTTCCGTAAACCTCTGAGATAATAGTTATGGGATGAAAGTAGTAGAAAAATAGTTTTGTGTCTACTGTCTCTGTTGTGGCCCACCAAACCATACCATGTGTCGCCAAAATCATATTCCGATCTTTAAAAAAAAAAAAAATAGGGAACTGAATTCTGATTCTTGTTTACTTCTCTAGCTTTAAAATTTTCCGTGGTTTCTCATTTTCAGACCGGGCAAATGCGGGAGCTGTACCTTATAAGGCCACGGTCGCTTACTTCCCACTCCTAGCCCTTTCCTATCCCATCGTTGCCATAAGACCTATCTGTGTCGGTGCGATATAAATAAAACTATATAGCACATCAAACTTTAACGTGTATTTTTACTAACTTCCAGGAAATTATACAATCAAAGTTTAAGAGAAGATATGTGTTTTTGTTTTCACAATTTGTTTTACGTCGCACCGACACAGATAAGTCTTATGGCGACGATGGGATAGGAAAGGGCTGGGAGTGGGAAGGAAGCAGCCACAACCTGAATAAAGGCACAACCCAGCATTTGCCTGGTGTGAAAAATGGGAAACCATGGAAAACTATCTTCAGGGCTGCCGACAATGGGGGTCGAACTCACTGTCACCCGAATGTAAGCTGACGGCTATGTGAAAATAATCTGTACAAGTGTATAATTTGATTTCAGTTTAATGCAAGGTGATTAATAGGCTCTACTTTAAGTAACAGATGGCCTGAAAGCCAGAAATCCTCAATTGACGCGATTGTCTCTTACTGAGAAGTTTCGAAGCGGCATGTGACATACTTCCCTGGACCGCATCACATATTATAGAGTAGCTGATGATAATGTTCTAGGTTTTCACCGAAACGGTTAGCTTCGCGACTGAGATCGCATAGCTATGCTCGTGGTGGGTTCGAATCTCACTGTTAATGATGAAGCTGTTGGGTTTCCAAGAACCTTTAGGGCTGGAGACTCAATTCCAAACGCTGGGCTGAGTAGCTCAGACGGTTGAGGCGCTGGCCTTCTTGCCCCCAACGTGGCAGGTTCGATCCTGGCTCATTCCGATGGTATATTTGAAGGTGCTCAAATGCGTCAGCTTCGTGTCAGTAGATTTACTGACACGTAAATGAATACCATGCCAGAAAAACTGCTTGTCTTTTGTGGCAAACCATTCGTCGAGCCAATTTCAAACTTCCTCGAAATTGCTGAAGTAATTAATTAATTTCGTGTGGCTATTTCTAGCCGCGTGCAGCCCTTGTAAGGCAGACCCTCCGATGGGGGTGGGCGGCACCTGCCATGTATAGGTAACTGCGTGTTATTGTGGTGTGTGAGTTGCAGGAATGTTGGGGACAGCACAAACACCCAGCCCCTGGGCCACTGGAATTAACCAATTAAGGTTAAAATCCCCGACCCGGCCGGGAATCGAACCCGGGACCCTGTGAACCGAAGGCCAGTACGCTGACCATTCAGCCAACGAGTCGGACTCTTGTAAACTCGTGTCCTCATCCCGAGGTGGTGCAGCTCTTTTCAGGCACACCCCCATTGGAGGTGAGCTGCATGTACCATTTCAACCACATACCAGCCCTCCTACCATTCTTAAATCGAATCGAACCCGGGCCCCCAAGGACGGCAGCTAATAACACTAACCGTTACGCTACGGAGGCAGACATTGCTGAAGTGCTGCTCTGCGAGCGCATGCCCCATTGATGCGAAGAGGTGATAGTCAGATGGCACCAGGTCGGAGTAGTACGGTGGGTGCGGAAGGTCGTCGTGTAACAAAATCACTTTGCCATGTCTCCTGGCCCGTTCCGGTCGCCTTTCGATCAATGCGTGATTGAGATTAATCATTTGTTGGCGACAGTAACGCCTGCAATTGCTCGTCTTCGCACTTTTGTGGTCTATCAGAGGGCACTGTCTTTCACATTAAAATCACCCCGTTTAAATTGTCGAAACAATGTCTCATATGTCATAATCGATGGAACGTGTGTTCACCGTATGTTTTACCAGCAAACAATGACTTTCTACAGCTTTTTTTTTCCTTTTGATTAAATAAGAAAATGAATGCATGCCGCAAATGTTCTTTTTCAAGCACAAACGTCGACATGATCACTGAACGATACAACACAGACGCTAGTGTTTGGCGGACTCAACTTGTGTGTGTTGGTTGGTTAATGTCAGACGAACAAACTGTCCTGTGTCAAATTCATACGCTTGCGCCATCTCTTAGTGAAACCGATAAAGACTTATGCATACACCTGGTATAATGGTAAGGAAGTGCTAACTCGTTGTACCACTCTGTTGTAAATGGTAGTGTTAATGTACTAGAAACTCTGAATTTCCGTGCGATTAGTATGCTACACTAATTGAAATGTAACAGTTTACGTTTTATTTGTTGTTGTTGTTTGAATTTTTGGGTGGCTGCATTGTAATTATGTTAGGCTATTTTAAGCTAATTTTCAATTTATCTTGTTAATTCTTCTTTCATTCCGCCTCTGTGGTGTAGTGGTTAGTGTGATTAGCTGCCTCACATGAAGGGCCCGGGTTCGATTCCCGGCTCTGCCACGAAATTTGAAAAGTGGGACGAGGCTGGAACGGGGTCCACTTAGCCTCGGGAGGTCAACTGAGTAGAGGTGGGTTCGATTCCCAGCTCAGCCATCTTGGAAGTGGTTTTCCGTGGTTTCACACTTCTCCTCCAGGCAAATGCCGGGATGGTACCTAACTTAAGGTCACGGCCGCTTCCTTCCCTCTTCCTTGTCTATCCCTTCCAGTCTTCCCATCCCCCGCAAGGCCCCTGTTCAGCATAGCAGGTGAGGCCGGCTGGGCATTTGTATCCCTCGACCCAGAGTCTGAAGCTCCAGTACACTGCCCTTGAAGCGGTAGAGGTGGGATCCCTCGCTAAGCCCGAGGTCAAACCTACCCTGGAGGGTAAACAGATAAACAATAAGAAGAATTCTTCTTTCCGTTTCGATATAATTAAAATGTTTTGTTCTCACGTAAGTAATTTTGGCAAATACTATAAATTATTATTATTATTCTATCGATTTTGGCCAGCTGTGGACCACGTAAATAACTCCTCATGATTTAAACTTTCTTTGGCGCCAGTACTCCTTCATCCTCCTGCTTGATTCTTTATTTTCGCTTTCTTTCATTTCTACACTATTGTAAGAAGGGGTAGATTATTTGTTATTGTTGTACGATGTCCGCATGTAAAAGATCTCTGGTAACACATTTGGTGTGCATCAGACAAAATTCATTAAAATTCAGCCGTAGACGCCCAAGAGAGATTCGGTTTACTCTGACATCTAGTAGGCCTGGAGTAAAACGGAACGTCGAACTGACGAGCACACGACAACCAGATGGTGTCAAATTAAAATGTCTGCACATGTTATCTGAGGTCATACAATTATTATTATTATTATTAATGGAATTATATAGTTAAACACTGATGGTACGAGGAAACGATAGTCAATAACTGATAGAATATACTAAAGGGACATTTTCTTCCATATCTCCTCTTCTCAGTAATATCCTTTAGGCGGAATGCACTGTGTTTCAGATCCTTAAATCGGATAAAGTCGTGACAGAACCAGGAAACGAACCCGGTTGAATGATGTCGAAGTAAACGCGGCGGCAGAATTCTCTCAAGTGTATTCTAGAAAATAAACAAAAGTAAATTTATTCCAGTGGTCAGAAACACCGCCACAAAGTGGTGGCCTTGGCACCCGCTAGCAAGCTCAGGTCAACTCCATTATCATTCTAATTATCACTCTTATGTCATTTTGCTTAATTCTCACAGTCGTACCTCCTTTATAATAACGAAAGTTCAAGGTGAACGACATTTCTTGCAATCATTCTAAAAGAGGCTAACAGTAAGGCCCCTATAACCAGTTCTGTGCATTCTCTGCCATTTACCAAATATTCTTCTTCACAGAAAGAAGCGTAATTATTCCTCTTTTGTGCTGTCTATATTTGTGTAGCCATATCGTGCATGTTATAATAAATTCGTGTGACTATTTCTAGCCGGGTGCAGCCCTTGTAAGGCAGACCCTCCGATGAGTGTGGGCGGCATCTGCCATATGTAGGTAACTGTGTGTTGTGGTGGAGGATAGTGATGTGTGTGGTGTGCGAGTTGCAGGGATTTGGGTGACAGCACAAAGACCCAGCCCCCGAGCCAGTGGATGAAGGTTAAAATCCCCGACCCGGCCGGGAATCGAACCCGGCACCCGCTGAATCGAAGGCCAGTACGCTGATCATTCAGCCAACGAGTCGGACATCGTGCATGTTTAACCACTATCCGAGATTCTGTACCAGAATAATCATCTCCGCCTGCGTCCATATTTCTGTTTTATCCCGCCCGCTACGACCAGTTGAATCAATGAACTGGGAGTTGGGTTTTCCTGAGTTTTGCGAGGGCTAATGACCACACATAATTTCCCAGCGTGACGCTGTACTTCTCCGTTGGTGACGTGGTCCACCCGTAGGATCTGTCGTAATTGTCGCAATACTGAAAGATACATTCTGACAGTTCTTAGAGGGAGTTCCGTTGCCACCTATGGGTGGGGAGCACGGAGTATGGGGTGTGGTTGCCATGGAAACGTGGGCGGACCCACTGCGGCTGCCATGGAGATAAATCTGCTGGCCAGTTGGTGTTGCTTGGAGTTGCCAAACCTCTCACTTCTGAGTTGTGTACAACAGAGCACAGCAGTCTGAACGATCGAACAAGTGATCCGGAAGCGAGGGGAAGGAGAAGGGAATGTGCAATGGTACTACAGTTGCTTCTCCCTCCAGCCTTATCTCTCAAAATGCTTCTTTTAACATTACGGGTGCAGTGAGAGATTCTGATCTCATTCCACCTCCACTTCTACTACCCAGCTCGATGAACTAATCTGGACCGACTCGAACCAGATTCATTGCTGTTTAGTCGAAATGGGCAGTGAGCACTTCGAGTCAACCTGAATTCGAAACTCGATAGCTTAACAGGCGCGGTTAATCAATCTCCACTGTCTGCACTTTGGAGCAGTCGCCCAGGTGGTAGATTGCCTATCAGTTGTTTATCTAGTGTTCTTTTCTTGAATAATTTCATTTTGTAAACTTATCTAATATCTCCCTTGTTGAATTATTCCAATCCCTAACTCCTTTGTCCATAAACGAATTCTTCTCATTCTTCTTCTTTTCCTACAGCTTTTTCCCACACCTGTGGGGTCGCGTGTGCGAAATGTGTCGCACATGTGGATTTGACCCTGTTTTACGGCCGGATGCCCTCCCTGAGGCCAACCCTATATGGAGGAATGTAATCACTATTGCGTGTTTTTGTGATGGTTGGTAGTGCGGTATGTTGTCTGAATATGAAGAATAGGGTGTTGGGACGGACACAAACACCCAGTCCCCGAGCCAGAAGAATTAATTAGAAGCGATTAAAATCCCCGACCTGCCCGGGAATCGAACCAGGGACCCTCTGAACCCAAGGACAGTACGCTGGCCATTCAGCCAACGATTCGGACCTCTCTCTATAGACGAATATCTGCCCCAATTTGTCCTCTTTAGTCGAACAGCTCGTCTCTTTACTCCCATCCCAAACTCAAACATTTTCGTAACGCTGCCCTTTTGTCGTAAATCATCCGGAACAAATCGCGCTGCTTTTCTTCGGATTTTTTTTCAGCTTTCGTATAAAGTAATCCTTGTGAAGGTTCCTTACGGGGTTTTACCAGAGAATTACACACCCTCTCTATTACATCCTTACTATAAGCCCTAAATACCTTCATAGCCATTCGAAGAGATCTATAACTTTTATTTACAATCCTGTTTATGAGATTACGCCAGTGAAGATCTTTCCTTATAGGCCTATCAAGACCTAGGTATCTACAGTGATCTCATGAGGACCTTTCACCCCATCAGCGCAGTAATTAAAACTGGGAGGACTTTTCCTTTTTGTGAACCCCACAACCTGACTTTTCACCGCGTTTGTCATCATACCATTGGCCGCTGCCCATCTCACAACATTGTCAAGGTTTTTTTTCAGTCACTGAAAAACTTGTAACTTCATTCAGAAAAAGACTTGTCTTTGATTCCAGTTCTCTACTCATACAAATTATATATAAGAAATATAAAGGTCCAAAAATAATACCCTGAGGCAATCAATTGAATAGGGAACAAGGAAATCGAAAGCATATAGTCATCCTTATATATTGTCCGGCTCCATCGCTAAATGGTTAGCATCGTGGACTTTGGTCCAAGAGGTCCCGGGTTGCATTCATGGTCGTGTCGGGGATTTTAACTTTCATTGGTTAGTTCCGATATTTCTGGGGCTGTGTGTATGTGCTGTCATCAGCATTAGGCTGATGACACACGGAGCGGTTTTCGCCGAGTCGGCAGCCGAGTCGGCCGCCGCGTCGGCGCATGTTTCTATTGTATCAGATGGGATGAAACAGACACAGCGGTGCTCGCCGACAGGCGGCAGATTTGCCGACTCGGCCTGTCGTGTAGCTGGCGGTGCAGCGAGCGTTTTGAAGACTTTGTGCGCGCTCTAGCGCCATAGATTTATTACATTCAGCTGAATCACGGCTGACTTGATGCTTCGCTCTAGTCGGGCGTGGCTGAATTTACGCGGCGATTGCATCATTGGTAGGTATTCTTGTATTAGATATCATGAAGTATCTTTGAAATTCAATAATATACACGTAAAAGGACATATAAAGTAAGCAGTCTTTTGGAATAAGGATAAGAACAATCCTTTATTTTTCGGTAATTTTAGCTAGCTTCCTCACCTAACGTCACGCTCACTAATGTGTTTTGTCCACTGCCTGCTCGATACGCACCCAATGACTGCTTATAAGCAGTCATTTTAGATGCAGTTCGAGCAGGCAGTGGTTTCGTCACAGTCGACAAAAACCGCTCTGTGTATCACCAATCACAGGCGGCGGCCGACGCGGCTGCCGACTCGGCAAAAACCGCTCCGTGTGTCATCAACCTTAGAGTTCATCACCTACGAGCAGGTCACCTATCAGGCGTCAACTCGAATGACCTGCAGCAGATCTCTCCACAGGCCATTATTATCCTTATATTGGAGGCATAGAAGTTGTTGGAATCCTTCTGGAGGGATCTGGACCCACGCATCTTATACTGCTAACCACAGTTGCTCTTGTTTAGTTGGTGCGGGGTTCGTGGAGCGTTCAGCAGCATCGACACCATGCTATAAATGCTGACCGCTCATTTTTTTACTTTTTCTGTAAACTTCATCCGAAGGAGTTAGGAGGATCCCTTTGACCAGCGACGATTATATACAATACATTATTGCAGTTATAAGGGAAATGTGTGGTGTCGTGGCTTAGCTCCTTGTGTGTCATCCCGGCGACAATGGTTTGATTCCCGGTGTTGCTGGGGTGGGATTTTCAGTTGAAAATCACGTGGTATCAGTAAGGTCACGAGACCTTAAATCCCCAGACATAACTCTTTCATGCGCATGGGTCATAACATTGCACAGATTACACGCGAAACAAAAAGATTAAACAGAGCAATGCACTATAACTAAGCAGTTTTACATACCTAGTCAATGGAAAGTACAAGAGCAAAGCAAAGTCATCTCCGTACAGGACATGAAGGCCGTTGGAGGAGTGGAAGGTAAAAGCTTCCACTATTCGTAACCTCAGCACTCGATGGGGTAGAGTGGTTAGCTCTACGCCCAGCCGCCTTTGCCCCCAGGAAATAACCTGCTACTCATTTTTGGTGTAGGCTGACTGAACCTCAGGGCCATGTGCACCTCCGGAAGTGGAAATCTCGTTTCTTAATTTTTTCGACTTCCTGACGGGGAATCGAACCCACGTCCTTCCTGTTGAACCGAGCACGCCTTTACCGCCTCGCCCAGGCAGCCCCTAATGGAAAATACAAACTGACACATATTTTAGAATGAATAGTTCGGAAAGTGGACTCTTTGTACTGGTAGACAAAAGCACTAAATCAAAACAAGATGTAATTAAAAATTAGCAGGCTCAACTCTTTTTCGATCTGTTCACTGAATACAGTTAGAAGCTACGATAAATTTGCGTACCCCTTGAGACGACACCGCGTACCGCTGGTCTAGCCTGTATACAATGATTAAGCTATGAGTATTGCATAAACTTTAGGGGTTTGGCCCATCAGAACCCCTAGAATTTATGTTACCTCTGCTACATAACGGAATAATACTTCCTAATAACCGAATTAGTTTGCATTCTAACCTATTATTGCCTAAAAATACGAAGTTTAGCCCATGAGTAACTACAATAGACGTAAAGTGGACTCCGAAAATCGCATCACTTCACACCTGATCGGGAATTGCAGTTATTCTTCTTTGTTTTTCCTGGACGTACAGACGCAAGACTGACAAGTTTAATATGCAATCAGACAGGTGTTCGATTGTGCCATTCCAACAATAAGCATTTCAGTTACGAACAAAATAAAAAAAGTCCTTTCGTCTCTCGATGCCGTGCGATTTTGGCATATAAGATCCCTGGTGACACATTTGGTGTTCGCTCTACAAAATTCATTAGAAAGCAGCCATAGTTCTCCCAAGAGCGAGCTTGCATCCGGGAGATAGTGGGTTCGAATCCCACTGTCGGCAGCCCTGAAGATGCTTTTCCGTGGTTTCCCATTTTCACACGAGGCAAATGCTGGGGCTGTACCTTAATTAAGTCCACGGCCGATTCCTTCCAACTCCTAGGCCTTTCCTATCCCATCGTCGCCGTAAGACCTATCTGTGTCGGTGCGACGTAAAGCCACTAGCAAAAAAAGTAGTTCTCTCAACGGAGGCCTGTTTTAAAACGGAACGCCGAAACTGAAGCACAGGCATCCTAAGTAGCGCAATAATGCCTTCATACGGTAGCTTGTTGTTGTCCGACTGTGTGGTGTAGTGGTTAGTGTGATTAGCTGCCATCCCCGAAGGTTCGGGTTCGATCCCCAGGTCTGCCACGAAATTTTAAAAGTGGTACGAGGACTAAAACGGGGTCCTCTCAGCCTCGGAAGGGGGGGGGGGTTCGCTGATAAGAGGGGCTTCGATCCCCACCTTAGACATGCTCGAAGTGGTTTTCCGTTGTTTTCCACTTCTTCTCCAGGCAAATGCTGACATGGTACCTAACTTAAGGCCACGGCCGTTTCCTTCCCTCTTCTTTGGCTATCCCTTCCAATCTCCCCATCCGCCACAAGCTCCCTGTTCAACATAGCAGGTGAAGCCAGTTGTATCCCCATCCGAATGTCTCACACTCCAGGACACTGCCCTTGAGACGGTAGAGGTGGGCTCCCTCGTTGAGTCCAGGGGGGTAAAACGAACCTTGGAGGGTAAATGGTTTCAATAATAATAATAATAATAATAATAATAATAATAATAATAATAATAATAATAATAATAATAATAATAATAATAATATAATAATAATAATAATAATAATAATAATAATAATAAAAGTCATATATTATTTTCATATTTTTATTTGCAAATTGACTACTTAGGATCACGCTACAATTCATTTTTCCTTAGCCCGAAGTTTCCTCTTCCTCCAGTACTCCTCCCTTCATGTGGGCGCTATGCTGTTTCTTCTGTTCATCCGTCCAGGCTCATCCCGTCTTTGCAGTTCTTTCAACTTGAAACCCTTCCGAATTTTGAATCATGGTCCGAAATCTTTTTCTGTCTATCATCTGAACTTCCTGGATGTTGGACTTCTTTAGATCTTTACGAAATTCCTTAATCCGTGCCGTCGTTGTCTTCCTGTTCCACAGGTAGTCGAATAACTTTTTGGTTAGTCTAGTTTTATCCATGTTCGAGAAATGATAACCTCCTCTTGTTCATGGTCTCTGAAATTTTCTGCACATTTTTGTAGACTTCATTATTGTTCCGAAGTTTCCAGCCGGTTTCAGTCTTTATTGGGCCCAAGATTTTCCATAGTATTCTTTTTTCGAGGATCCACAGCTTCTCCAACTTGTAATTCATCGAGAGGCATTCGCTGGCATACGGGTATTCTCTGTTTACTACAGTCTTGTAATGCCCTATTTTGGCATTCCATGAGATGCATTTCTTGTAGTTGTTTAGTTTTTTTATTATTATTATTATTATTATTATTATTATTATTATTATTATTATTATTATGTTGCCATTGGTGATTTCTGTTCGTTGATGATGAGAAGAAGAAATATTTCTTTTAAACATGATTTCAATTTTACATTCATTGTCCAGCAGCTCATAAAGTACATTGCTCAGAATTAAAAAAGAATGGCATTTCTGTATCGTACGTGTCCACATTAACAAGGACATGCACTTTTTAATTTTTCGTCACCTCTGTCTGTCTGTCTGTCTGTCTGTCTGTCTGTCTGTCTGTCTGTCTGTCTGTCTGTCTGTCTGTCTGTCTGTCTGTCTGTCTGTCTGTCTGTCTGTCTGTCTGTCTGTCTGTCTGTCTGTCTGTTTGTCTTCGCATCATGATAAAACGGCTGAAGAGAAAGAAATAAAAATCAGTATGTAAATTCGGGGAATAAGGCATTACATTCTAGGCTATAAATAATTTCATTCTCGCTGTGTGAGATGGTAGTTTAGGGAAAGTCCTAAAATGCAATTTTCAAAAATCTATGTTAAAGTGGTGCTATCGATAAATACTACATAACTAAAGTTATGTATAATTAAATTTCAGATCATTTATGTCTTCATCATTTTTACCGTACCGGCTATGATAACAGAAATATTCGTGAATTTCTATTTGTGTTGCTAAGTCTATATCAATGCCGGCCTACGAGAAAATTTGTGAACGGAATTTAATGAAAATCAGTATGTAAAGTCGGGAGGTAATGCACTACGGTGAAAGCTATAAATAACTTTATTCAGATTCAGTGAAAATGCTAGTTTAGGTGAAGTCGGCTAAAAGTCAGTTTTTAAGTACCTATGTTATTATGCAATTTAATAAAATCTTATTCACAACGTGTACATGACTTCATCTAGAATTCTGTAGACAACGTAGAATTCCGTAGCGAAGCACGATACAGCAGCTAGTATAACATACACGAACTCGATAGCTGCAGTCGTTTAAGTGTGGCCAGTATACAGTATTCCGGAGATAGTAGGCTCGAACCCCACTGTCGGCAGTCCTGAGGATGGTTTTCCGTGGTTTCCCATTTTCATACCTGACAAATGTAGCTCAATTAAGGCCACGGTCGATTCCTTCCCATTCCTAGCCCTTAACAACTTAACTGTGTCGGTGCGACGTAAAGCCAATTGTATGTATAACATATTTTCTTCTTCTGCGTGTGAAGAACGTGTCTTGAAAATTCGCCGTACCGTATTCTTATACCCTATATAACCATTCTATAGGCTAATGATCCAAACAACAGTGTGAAGCACTTATGCACGCGAAGGTTAAATACTGAGGGGAAAAAATGCATTTATATGTTAAGTTCATAATGGGAGACGCGTGCTCGTGAGATTGTGAATGGATAGCAGCCATTAGTGCTCAATAAGTACTACATCATACCAACATAGGGTTTATTACTGGCAGAAAACAAAGGGTTGAGAATATCCTACTATGAGCACAGATCCGCAATATTGAGCAGTGCTAAATGAATTGGAATAGTTTGGGGGTTGAAGAGATGGTCATATTCCATATAATTCACGGCTTACTCGCACACCCCATTTCTAGCAGAGGAAGGGTTCCCTCACCAAGGAAGGGGAGAGCACGTTTTTGTGTTATGACCCTCCAGAGTAATTCCCTGAGAGGCCCTAGACAAGTATTTAACTCTACTGCCCTCCGTGCTGTGTCATACATTCACTTGATTGCTATTGTTTTTATTGTTCGTTGGTAGTGAAGTTACTAAAAAGTTTCTTCAATGTAGTATACATTGCGTCATTAAATTTTCATCCACATTTTATTTTATTGCTGGTACGCTATGAGAAGAATATAGGGGCTGCCTGACCAAGTAGGTAAAGGCACGCTGGGTTCACTCGGAAGGACTTAGGTTCGATTCCCCACCAGGAAGTCGAAAGATTTAAGAAACTAGATTTCCACATCCGGAGGTTCTCATGACCCTGAGGTTCACTCAGCCTACACCAAAAATGAGTACCAGGCGGCCGGGCGTAGAGTTGACCATTCTACCCCACCAAGTGCCGAGGTTACAGATAGTGGAAGCCTTTACCATCCACCCCTCCAAGGGCCTTCATGGCCTGTACGAAGATGACCTTTTTATGAGAGGAATAGACACTTAATTTATGATTTCGAGAAAGCCAATCTCTGTGGCGTAGTGGTTAGTGTGATTAGCTGCTACTTTCGGAGGCCTGGGTTCGATTCCCGGCTCTGCCACGAAATTTGAAAAGTGGTACGCGGGCTGTAACTGGGTCCACACAGCCTCGGGAGGCCAACTGAGCAGGAGGGGTGAGAGAATGGAGGAGGATAGGATACCTAGGAGAACAATTGACTTGGTTATGGAGGGTAAGAAAAGTAGAGGGAGACCAAGACGACGATGTCTAGACTTAGTTTCTAATGTTTTAAAGATAAGAAGTATGTCTGGCATGAAAATTGGAAACCACGGAGAACCATCTTCAGGGCTGCCGACAGTGAGGTTTGGACCCTCTATCTCCCGAATCCAAGCTCACAGCTGCGCTTATACTTTGCTCTCTTTAATAAGATGAGTACAAACTCCTGTAACCGAGCAAGTGGCTGCACGGTTAGAATCGCGCATCTGTGAGCTTGCAGTCGGGAGATAGTAGGTTCGAACCCCACTATCGGCAGCTCTGAAGATGTTTTTCCGTGGTTTCCCACTCTCACACCAGGAAAATGCGAGGGTTGTACCTTAATTAGGCCAAGGCCGCTTCCTTTCCACTCCTAGCCTTTCGTATCCCATCGTCTCGATAAGAGCTATCTGTGTCAGTGCGACGTAAAGCAATTTGCAAAAAAAAAAAAACTCTTCTAATTTATCTATCCTTGTTTCTCCGTGCTAGATTTTATCCACTAGCCACCGAATTTATGTCTGCAGAAAGTGTTACATCGTTTTCTTGAATTTTAATAACGAGAATGTGGTTTCTGTGTGTTGCAGGTAAGCGGACGCTCTCTCCCTTGTTGGTTGGCTGCCTCATTAACAAGTAAGTTGACTGATTACATTTCATCTCTGTGTGGGAGTTACAGTATTTGGAATTACGCGAGGGAAGCTCTGTCAGCAGACTTGTTCTATCTGCATGTAATCTACTGTATCTCATACGGAGAACGTGAACTGCAAGACGTTCCTTTACAAGGTAATATACAGTAAACTTTCTGCGGACTTCAGATTTTATGGACATAATTAGATAAATGAATACAGATAATGAATATAATTCTTAAAGTAAATATTGAACGAAAATAAAGGCCCTCCAGAAATTGAAAAAATACGGCTTTAGGGGTAAGGTGCTGGATTTGTTTGCGAGTTACTTGACAGATCGAGTACGGTCTGTCAAAATTAATCAGTTCCTAAGCACACCGATGAAGATAATAAAGGGTGTCCCACAAGGCACAGTATTAGGTCCATTATTGTTTATTCTATTTATTAATGACCTAGAGAAAAAAAATTAGCAAACGACGAACATATGCGCGTATGATTTTAGAAGTTTTGAAACTCTGATGTCCTGAAAATTTCAAGCAGGCTGTTGAATTTTACAGTGATAATTGTACTGAGAAATGGCTAGATGTCGATGGAGGTCGAGATAAAAGCGACCGGGCGACCAAATTTTAAGGCAGGAGGAAATTGCTGAACATGTTCTACGAAGCGATCAGAAAACTGACTATGGGGGAGAAGAAGATTACAGGGAAGAAGTGGTTAGAGAACATATGGGCGACATTATTTCATTCATAGGTACCTCATCAGAGCCGGAGGGGACTGATGATTACAAACATGTTCAGGAATTACGATCAATGAACAGTATTAGTAGTATAAGCTATACGGGTTCTAAATCACTGGTGTCAGCTTTTTTTTTGCTGAGTCATCACCCGAGGTCATTGACCGCGGCCAAGTTCATTGACCCCATAACGTCATGACCACCTGACCGTGACGTCACGAGCACGTGCTATTGTTTGTAAACAAAGCCACGTGACAGCTGTCATCTTGACATACCCTGACCTCACTTTTTTGGACAAGAGAACGTCGCTAATATGTGAGGTTAGCCACGTTCACTTGTTCACAAAAAGTAAGGTTAAGGCCTGTCAATGTGGCAGCAGTGAGGTTAGCGACGTTCTCTTATCCAAAAAAGAGAGTTTAGGGTCTGTCAAGATGACAGCTGTCAAAAGTACGTGGCTTTGTTTACAAACAATAGCACGTACTCGTGACGTCACCGTCACGTGGTCATGACGTCATGTGGTCATTGATTTGGCCGGGGTCAATGACGTCGGGTGCTCACTCAGTAGAAAAATGCTGACGTCAGTGATTTACAACCCGTATAGATAATACTACTAGTATACGAGATGGAAGCAACGGAAACGTGACTTGCTTTTTTTTAAAGGGGAGTATCAAAAGCCTATCCTGATGATGTTAAATTTAACATATTTACTTTCCGGTTTCTTTATAACTGGCCAAGGTGTATGTACAGTACGTGTGTTAAGTGCTCAGCCCGAAGACTGGTTTGATCCTCAACAGTTCCACCGTCAGCTGTCATAGGTGGCCTAGGTGTCAGTGAAGAGGCATACTAGGGAAATGAGAAGTAAGGTAGTTTCCTGTTGCTTTCCTCACTATCCAAGTTTATAAAACTAAATTATGCTAAGATGTAGATTCATATCTAATACATTTACTGCTCTACTTTCTTAGTTCTAGTTTTATTAAAAATCAAGTTCATACACTTCTGAATGTATTTATTTTTTAAAAAATATTTACGATCAAACTATGTGTCGTATATCTACCATTGTAGATCAATATAAAAACAATAATGCTGTTAATGAGAGAGAAAAATTTCAAAGCTCTAACTTGAGTAGTTTCTGAGAAAACGGGAAGCATTCGCAAAAAAATTTAGTTTACCAAAAATCACACTTGAAAGTATAGTGCCACCTATAAGATGTGGACGGTAACATGTTTCTTACCACATAAACGCCAGATATGAAGTAATCATAGCAACCAATGTAGCCAACCTATGCAACAAAATGTTTACTATAAATCAATATAAATGACCATCTTCCAGAGCAAACAGTTGCCGAGATATCTTTTCTTAACTGAACAAGTGATCACGAAATCTGGAGAAATTATTTGCGCAGTAACATTATTTTAAGATTTATAAATACTTACACAACAAACAAACCCCATGGCGCAACATCCCCGAAGCGCCATGGCCTACCAAGCGATCGCTGCTCAGCCCAAAGGTCTGCAGATTACGAAGTGTCATCCAGGTAAGAGGCAGGCACGCTACTTCTACACCGCGGGGCCGGCTATAAATACTTAGTCATCCAAAATCAATGAAACACATCAAATTAAAGAGGAAACTCCAAATAACAATTTTCCATAAGAACTAAAAATATACATTTTTTTTACCAATTCCACCGTTTGTACTCGCCAGCCGAATCCATTGTAAAATGGTATGAATATGAAACTGTTACCATGAAAGTAATGGTGATCATGAATAATGTTTATACTCTCTGAACATTAATACAGAACTCCAATGCGCACTTCACTTTTGTTAAATTTTACTTTAGACTGGGCTGGGATTCATCTGAAAATCTCCGTCACGAAATTAGCGAAATAAAGTTTGTGACGCCATGTTAACTACCATGTAAAAGGCTATATTTATTATAATAATTCTCAGATAAACCTCACCTCATCGTACTCTACAGAAATGCTTACCTCATTCTTAATAGTTTCATAGGCCCTGAGTCAACTTCCCCCTCTCGATGCACTTAATTCTACACTTGTCGACACCAAATTCCATACTGCTACTAATACTAAATGTTTTCATTACTTCCCTGAAGAGGTAGGCGGGCCCCCTAGAAGGCGACGCCGTCTCTCAGGCCAGCAGGTTTGTATCGGAGATCTGCGGAGAAGGTGAGATGGTTGGCCTATACTAGGAACTGCAGGAGAATAGGAAACCATGGAAAACCATTCTCAGGACAGCCGACGGTGGAGTCCATCCCGTCTCCGTCTCCCGAATGCAGAGGCGTAGAGCCACGATAAAGCAGCGGCCACCACTCCTCTGCTCGGATGGTCGGTCGGAGTACAGAGCTGTCAGATTACGGACCACCCGTGGCTAGCTGTAGGCTGAAGCGCACTCTGTATTCGCCGAACCAGGGGTCCCTCAAAAACTATTGTTTGCATGCAAATGAATTAATCGTTATCTATTTTTCATTTATTGAAAGACATTTAACAACATCTGATTTTTTCAAAGAGAAATTTTTACACCATTTTTTAACATTGATATATTTTTTGGACTTCGGTCTGTCTGAGATCAACTTTCATACCAATACCGAAGAAGCAGAACTCCTCCCAGTGTGATGATTACCGTGTGATTAGTTTGATGTTCCATGTCCTCAAAATATTTCTGCGAATCATACACACCCGGATTTACAAGAAATGTGAATCTCATATGGATCAGACCCAGTTTGGCTTCCTAAATGGGGTCGGTACACATGAAGCACTCTTCTCCTTAAATGTACTAGTACAGAGGTGCAGGGACATGAATGTCGATGTATATACTTGTTTTATTGACTACAAAAAAGCCTTCGACTGTGTGAAACATGAAAAGATGGTAGAGATATTAAGATCGACTGGTATTGACCAATGCGATTTACGCACTATCAGCGCACTGTACTAGAATCAAACCGCAGATGTCAAAATCGACCAAAGAACATCATAAGTGACTACAATCAGAAAAGGTGTTCGTCAGGGTTGTGTGCTGTCACCTCTCTTATTCAACATTTATTCTGAGGCAATATTTAGGGAGGTGTTGTTTGAGGAAAACAGCGGGATAGTTATAGATGGACAGGCAATTAACAATATCAGGTACGCAGATGATACTGTTGTCATAGCAAATTAATTACCTGTGCTTCAACGCATGATGGACAAATTAGTCCAGCGCAGTGAAGAGTTTGGCCTGTTTGTCAACGCTTCCAAGACCAAAGTTGTAGTCTTCTCTAAAAGAAAAATTCCAGCAACCCTGTCAATAAACGGCAGTAAGATTGAACAAGTATCCTCCTTCAAATACTTTGGTACTGTGCTAGATGAGGAATGTGATTCCAAGAGAGAGATAAAATCTAGAATAGAACAGGCCAGGAGGCATTTTTTTAAAGCATGAAACAGCTATTTACAAAATCGGATCTAAGTGTGCAATTAAGAATGCGAATGATTCGGTGCTATGTATTATCCATTTTTCCCTTTGGATGTGAAAGCTGGACCCTTGACCAAAATCAGGAAAAAAGAATTGATGCTTTTGAAATGTATCCATATCGCCGCCTATTCCGAATACGTTGGGTGCTGAAAATTTCAAATGACGAAGTCCTTCATCGCATGAAGAAACAAAAAGAACTATTACTTACTGTTAAAAAAAAAGAGAAACCCAATATCTAGGGCACATTATGAGAGGCGAGAAGTACCAGCTATTACAGTTCATCATTGAAAGTAAAATACAGGGGAAAAGGTCTGTTGGCAGGAGGAGGAATTCATGGCTGAAGGACATCCGAAGATGGCACAACTGCACTTCAGAAGATGCTTTCCATGCTGCAACATCACGTCCAGAGCTGGCTATGTGGACCGCCAACCTCCGCTAGGAGAAGGCGCCTCAAGAAGAAGAATTTCCCAACAGCACTGTAATCATGGCAACCAGTGTTCGTAGGTGCATACTAGGTCAGTAGCGTCATCCTCTCACTGTGCGCTTTCTTCCTGTTACTAAGAGCCTGAAAATATCTCGTATGAAGTGAACCCCGTTTTACTCCTCAGTTCAGAATTAATATCCTTAAACTGGCCGGAAAACGAGCCCAGGGCGTTTGAATAAGAGCCAGACACGCTACCACAGGGCTGGCTAATAATAATAAATATTTAAAAGCGATTTGACAACTTAGGATCACGTTATATCTTCATTTCCTTTCCTTTGTGTGGAGTTCCCTCTGTGTCCAATACTTCTTGCCTTCGTTAACCTTCTTCCGTTGTTCTTCTGCCCATACTCTTCCAGTCTTCTTAGTTCTTCCATCGGCTTGAAACCTTTCCAAATTTTTCACTGTGCTCCTAAATATCTGTCTTAACATTTGGTCCTCTGAGAAGTTAAACCACCGGGCGAGTTGGCTGTGCGCGTAGAGGCGCGCGGCTGTGAGCTTGCATCCTGGAGATAGTAGGTTCGAATTCCACTATCGGCAGCTCTGAAGATGGTTTTCCGTGGTTTCCCATTTTCACACCAGGCAAATGCTGGGGCTGTACCTTAATTAAGGCCACGGCCGCTTCCTTCCAACTCCTAGGCCTTTCCTATCCCATCGCCGCCATAACACCTATCTGTGTCGGTGCGACGTAAAGCCCCTAGCAAAAAAAAAAAAAAAAAAAAAAAAGAAAGAAGTTAAACCTTCTCATATCTTTCTGCGTTTCCTTAATTCATGCTGTGGTGGTTTTCATTTCCCATAAGTAATCAAATATTTATTTTGTAAGTCTATTTCCGTTAATTCTGTACAAAACTCCGAGAATTATCTGCCTCTTCCTCCCCTTCCTGGTCTATGAGATTCTCTTCGCCTTCTGCTATAAACTTTATTTACTCCTCTGCCATCAGTCTGAAGTCTGAACAGCGCCCATAATTTTTCCGATGATTCTTCCGTTTTCTTAGGACCTCTAGTTTTTCCAACTTGTAATTCATGGACTTCCGCAGGAATTCCTTTATGTGTCAGTAAATCTGCCTACACGAGGCTGACATATTTGAGCACCTTCAAATATCACTGGACTGAGCCAGGATCGAACTTGCCAAGTGGGGCTCAGAAGGCCAGCGCTCTACCGACTGATATACTCATAATAATATAATATAATATAATATAATATAATATAATATAATATAATATAATATAATATAATATAATATAATATAATATAATATAATATAATATAATATAATATAATATAATAATAATACTGACCTCGATAGCTGCAGTTGCTTTAGTGCGGCCAGTATCCAGTATTTGGGAGAAAGTGAGTTCGAACCCCACTGTCGGCAGCCCTGAAGATGGTTTTCTGTGGTTTCCCATTTTCACACCAGGCAAATGCTGGGACTGTACCTTAACTAAGGCCACGGACGCTTCCTTCCCATTCCTAGGCCTTTCCTGTCCCATCGTCGCCATAAGACATATCTGTGTCGGTGCGACGTAAAACAAATAGCAATAATAATAATAATAATAATAATAATAATAATAATAATAATAATACCTTTACATCACGGACGTCGTATTGTAAGACTGGAGCATCAGCATTACTACATTTCTATTGGTGGGAAACAAACGTTTGCAGCGCAGCGAACTCGTCGTGCTCTCCGTCTGAAGTAAGATGTGATCCCTCCGCACCCTCGGCCACACGCTTGATTTACGAGTTTGGGGTTGAGACACTCATCACACAGCACGTCCCTCAAGTACTGTTACCTTTTATCCTGCTCTCCGCCTCGTTTACTAGTCCACAACTACGAACTTCCTCAGACTGAAAATTATAAAATGATGTTCTTATTCTTCGGAGATATTACGTGATACGATGTTCTGACACCACTGTTGTTTGGGCCATCAGTCCATAGACTGGTTGGATGCAGCCCTCAATGCCGCCCTATCCTCTGCTAACCTTGCCATATTCATACCTTGGTCCACCCCTACCGTTCTTACCGCCTACATCTCCCGCAAAACCCAACTGAACCAGCCCTGGGTGTCTTAAGATGTGTCCTATCATTCCATATCTTCTTCTGGTCAAATTTAGCCAAATCTGTCTCTTCTCACCAATTCGATTCAGTATCTCTCCATTTTTGATTCGATCTACCCATCTCACCTTCAGCATTCTACTGTAACACCACATTTCAAAAGCTTCTATTCTCTTTCTTTCTGAGCCACTTATCGTCCATGTTTGACTTCCACACAATGCCACGCTCCAGACGAAAGTCTTCAGAAACATCTTTCTAATACCTGTATCAATGTTCGAAGTGTGCAAATGTCTTTTCTTGTCTGTGCTAGTCTGCATTTTATATCCTCCTTACTTCTGTCATCATTATTTATTCTGTTACCCAAGTAACAATATTCATCTACTTCCTTTAAGACTTAATTTTTCTAATCTAATATTTCCTGCCTCACCTGCCTTCATTCGACCGCACTCCATTACTTAAGTTTTCGATTTATTAATTTTCATCTTGTACTCCTTCTCCAAGATGTACCCTTCAGCAATTTCTCTAGATCTTCTGCAGACTTAGATAAAATCATTTCATCAGCAAATCTCAGAATTTTCATTTCCATTCCTTGGACTGCCATTCCTTTTCCAAATTCCTCTTTGATTTCCTTTATCGCCTGGTCTATGTAAACGTTGAAAAGGAGAGTGGACAAACTGCAGCCTTACCTCACTCCTTTCTGGATTGCTACTGATTCTGCATAGCCTTCGATTGTTATGACTGCAATCTGATTTTTGTACAGATTGACTCCACTATGACATAATAATAATAATAATAATAATAATAATAATAATAATAATAATAATAATAATAAAAAGGATATATTTTGCCTTTTCAGCGTTCAGTCTGCAAGCCTCTGTGAATGAACTAATCTCCTTCAGAATCCTCTATATCTAACTGGTTCTGTGTCCTTTTCAGTTCCATACTTCTGATCTTTACATCATTGGAAAATCAGTCTAACCATCGTCGCCTTGGACTCCCTCTACCGAATCCATTATTATTTTAGGTAACCCATCCTCCTCCATTCGCCTGACATGATCCCACCACCGAAACAAATTCATACGAACTGCTCCATCCATGCAGTTCATTCCTAACTTAGCCTTTATCTCCTCATTCCGAATATTCTTCTCCCATTGTTCCGAGCAGTTTCTATCAGTGATAATAATTATTATAATAATAGTAATGATAATACTGCAGGTTGAGATTCTATGGACACATTAAAAGAATGCTTCTAGACAGACTTACCAATCATATAGGCTATAAAGACAGGAGTAAAGCAAAATCAGACACAATGAAATGGTTTGGCGAAACCAAAACTGATCTGAAACAGGCGGGAGTTACACCAGAAGATGTCCAGAACCGGGTAATCTTCAGATAAAAATTCACAAATGGCAAGTTGACCAAGAGGAAAGACCAAAGAAGAAGAGCGAAACAACTTGGTCTGAAGACAGAAAGGAAGGCCACATTAAAAGAATGGCACGCAAATGCCCGCCTCAAAGTACTCTGCGTAGTCCTAATGGGCTTATTCGCAAATGTATAAAAAGAAGAAGGAGAAGAAAAAGTATAAGGAAAAGCTAGCAAGTTTTACATGACTGTTAATCTTGCGAGGTCATGAGTTTCACGTAGAATCTGAACCAAAGGAACGTGAAATTTCTCTCTGCAAATCCTAGTTGCATTGGTAAGGACTTGAACAGCGGCCACTTTTGTTGAGACGATGTCCTTAAGATATGACACTTCAGTGAGAAGGAAATAAGAATTTCCTATTCTATAAATTCATGATACCTGGAGATACATTTCGTCTCCACTCCCCAACTTGCGATTCACTCTACCCCACTATATAAAAGAACCTTTAGAAGAAATCCAAGCGTGCGGGAAGTGCATATTGGGGTAGGTATGCTACCTGGAACTCCTTGCTATGCGAGTGTGCCTATCTTACAGTTTCACGGTATGACTGTTGAGCACTTCTTCAGTTCGAACCGCTGAATTGCTTCATCTAATTGGACTATCAGACACACTTTCTAATCTTTATTTCCGCTTTGAGGGCACGTAAAGAACTGCAACCTGGTCGCGCTTAATAAGATAGACGTGCGAGTGTGATACATTTCTCTGCCGTTATCTTAACTCCTTGATAAAACTGGTAAAACATTGCATTTCGTACCTGACTCTCGTGTGTATTTCGCTTTAGTTACGCGTCTCTGTTTTTCTTCTGATGACATATCCTCACAGAAGTTTGATGACCCTTGTGGAGTAACTCTTCTTATTTTGTGTTTTACGTATCAGAGAATAGCTAAACTAAAGTAAGGATTAAAGTGGTTAGGTGGTCTGCAAGCACGTATGTGTCGTAACACCCCCACTTGCAGGCAGTATTCACGACTTTTCATCGGGTATATACACTGACTGACAGAGCAAATGCAACACCAAGAAGGAGTGGTTCGAAAGGGATGAAAGTTGGGGAAAAAACACAGACGGCAGAGATGTTTATTTCAAACCGATATGCAGGTTACACAATGCGCACTGCATCGACTCAGTAGGATGTAGGACCACCGCGAGCGGCGATGCACGCAGAAACACGTCGAGGTACAGAGTCAATAAGAGTGCGGATGGTGTCCTGAGGGATGGTTCTCCATTCTCTGTCAACCATTTGCCACAGTTGGTCGTCCGTACGAGGCTGGGGCAGAGTTTGCAAACGGCGTCCAATGAGATCTCACACGTGTTCGATTGGTGAGAGATCCGGAGAGTACGCTGGCCACGGAAGCATCTGTACACCTCGTAGAGCCTGTTGGGAGATGCGAGCAGTGTGTGGGCGGGCATTATCCTGCTGAAACAGAGCATTGGGCAGCCCCTGAAGGTACGGGAGTGCCACCGGCCGCAGCACATGCTGCACGTAGCGGTGGGCATTTAAAGTGCCTTGAATACGCACTAGAGGTGACGTGGAATCATACGCAATAGCGCCCCAAACCATGATGCCGCGTTGTCTAGCGGTAGGGCGCTCCACGGTTACTGCCGGATTTGACCTTTCTCCACGCCGACGCCACACTCGTCTGCAGTGACTATCACTGACAGAACAGAAGCGTGACTCATCGGAGAACACGACGTTCCGCCATTCCCTCATCCAAGTCGCTCTAGCCCGGCACCATGCCAGGCGTGCACGTCTATGCTGTGGAGTCAATGGTAGTCTTCTGAGCGGACGCCGGGAGTGCAGGCCTCCTTCAACCAATCGACGGGAAATTGTTCTGGTCGATATTGGAACAGCCAGGGTGTCTTGCACATGCTGAAGAATGGCGGTTGACGTGGCGTGCGGGGCTGCCACCGCTTGGCGGCGGATGCGCCGATCCTCGCGTGCTGACGTCACTCGGGCTGCGCCTGGACCCCTCGCACGTGCCACATGTCCCTGCGCCAACCATCTTCGCCACAGGCGCTGCACCGTGGACACATCCCTATGGGTATCGGCTGCGATTTGACGAAGCGACCAACCTGCCCTTCTCAGCCCGATCACCATACCCCTATACACGTGTCCTGTGGCACACGACAACACGTTCTACAATGACTGTCGGCTGAGAAATCACGGTACGAAGTGGGCCATTCGCCAACGCCGTGTCCCATTTATCATTCGCTACGTGCGCAGCACAGCGGCGCATTTCACATCATGAGCATACCTCAGTGACGTCAGTCTACCCTGCAATTGGCATAAAGTTCTGACCACTCCTTCTTGGTGTTGCATTTGCTCTGTCAGTCAGTGTATGTATATATATATATATATATATATATTGCTAGTTGCTTTACGTCGCACCGACAGTGATAGGTCTTATGGCGACGATGGGATGGGAAAGGCCTAGGAAAGGGAAGGAAGCGGCCGTGGCCTTAATTAAGGTACAGCCCCAGCATTTGCCTGGTGTGAAAATGGGAAACCACGGAAAACCATTTTCAGGGCTGCCGACAGTGGGGTTCGAACCTACTATCTCCCGAATACTGGATACTGGCCGCATTTAAGCGACTGCACATCGGGTATATAAACATTGATGTTATGCCCCCTTGACACTCGAGAGCACGGCACGTAAATCTCGCCCTGACTGAAGCACTAGTTCTCTAGGTCAGTGGTATTCAAACTGTGGTTCGCGTACCACGTGTAACATATGTAACATATGTGTCAGTTAGTACCTCCCATTGATGAGGTATTTAAAAATACTTATCCATTCTGCAGTGCTCTTTGTCTTATTCTTTATCTGTTTACCCTCCAGGGTCGGTTTTTCCCTCAGACTCAGCGAGGGATCCCACTTCTACCGCTTCAAGGGCAGGGTCCTGGAGCTTCAAACTCTACGTTGATGATAAAACTGGGGAGGATGACCAGTTCCTCGCCCAGGCGGCCTCACCTCCTATGCTGAACAGGGGCCTTGTGGGAAGATGGGAATATTGGAAGGGATAGACAAGGACGAGGAAAGGAAGAGGCCGAGACCTTAAGTTGGGTACCATCCTGTCTTTTGCCTGGAGGAGAAGTGGGAAACCACGAAAATCCACTTGCAAGATGGCCGAGGAGGGAATCGAACCTCCCTTACTCAGTTGACCTCCGGAGGCTGAGTGGACCCGATTCCAGCCCTCGTACCACTTTTCAAATTTCGTGGCAGAGCCGGGAATCGAATCCGGGCCTCCGGGGCTGGCAACTAATCACACTAACCACTACACCACAGAGTCGGACGTGCTCTTTATAAACTTTTCCGTGTATATGTTTCAATAGTAATTGCTGCATTATTAATTATTCTCGCTCGCGCGTGTGTGTGTGTTTTATCCAGTTTTATGCATCCCTTCATATTTACTACAATTCTGAAAGACATCGGTCCCTCTTCCTAAACCGGGGTAATATAACGAGATGTGTGTTTACGGGCTAGAAGACAGCACAAATCGTGAGCGCCACTATTAATTCATTATTGGTACCTCGAATGAACCCGTAAAACGAGTACAGATACACAGAACACGTACTTTAAAACAGGAGGTGGACGCACAGACCGGGAGCACGGTGCGGTATAGGCTGGGAAGTGGACGCAGTAGGTGAAGTGTCGCAGTAGCTCACATGGCAAGCGGGCGAGGAGATATGTGATAGTGGACAGTGCGCGAGGTAGGAGGTTCGAATTCCATATAAGATTTTTTTTAACAGCCAGTTTCCTGACATGTGGTAAGATTACATACTTCATATCTTCCAAGGACTTATACAATCGGTTCAGTAGTTTTAGAGCCTATCCGGAACAAATAGACACCATCTCATTTTTAGTAATACTAGTTGATGCTCGGTGTGCGCTGCTACGCCTCAATAAATAAAAGGTGTTTTTAATTAATTCTACTTTGTATTAACATTTTTCTTCATTATTTTTGGTTGTTTTGTTAATTATATTTTTCTTATTACACTTGCTTGTAATTTCACTTCAAAACAAAGAAATAATTACAGTAAATACGTTTTACATTTTAGATTCCTATGTCTATTAATTTGATCAAAGTATTTCTATTTGTTTACATAAATGACGATTTATTTGCATGATGAATGATGTTCATTGCAACGCGAGAGGATACATGACATCCTTTGTTTTTCCATCTAGTGCGAAAATGAACAGATTCCTCGCCAATGAGTTGCCTAGTTACATGAACCTCCTAGCAGGGAAGGTACTTCATAAAACATGGCGGCGTGTTCTCATCTTCCTATATACAGCATTTCTTGCCGGACTCTCATGATGCAGAGTAAGTCGCTGTCGCTACTTCGTAAAACATGGCGGCGTGTTCTCATCTTCCTATATACAGCATTTCTTGCCGGACTCTCATGATGCAGAGTAAGTCGCTGTCGCCTAGCGACAATCTATCCGTCAAGGTCGATCCACATCTTGGTGCGACTTTGTAATTTTAAATAAATTACATAAAATAAATATATTTCCATTGGCTTTTCAAGAAATGCAAGATTTTCCTGTATTATTATTCTTATTTTTTTCTACCGCTCTTCTTGCGGGTGCGAACTGCGCAGCATGGGTTTATTTGGCCCTGTTTTACAGTCGGATGCCCTTCCTGACGCCAAACCTATTTGGAGAGATGCAATTACCATTGCGTGTTTCTGTGGCGGTTAGTAGTGTGGTGTGTTATCTGATTTTGAAGAGAAGAGTGTTGGGATATACACAATCATCCAGTCCCCAAGCCAGAAGAATTAATCTGAAGCGATTAAAATCCCCGACCCGGCCGGGAATCGAACCCGGTACTCTCTGAACCGAAGGACAGTACGCTGACCATTCAGCCAACGAGTCGGACAAGATTTTTCCTGTATTGTTGACACGATTTGGAAGATTTGGGTACAAAGCGCACCTTTCAACTCCCTCTGATTTAAGAGCTTGAGGTCTGTGAAACATACACTCTAGCGTTTTGTATAGAGAGATTATAGATATATAGATGACGTATCGTGCTGTCGAACCAATGTCCGGAGTTCCGTGACCACAGTAACCTTCTACGCCGACGTCCTTGTTTCCCTCCTGTCTTGTCTTCTCTGATTAGTTCTGAAAATGAAAACCTACAACCTGTTTTCCAGTCATTGACCGGGTCAGGGATGGAATGAATGAAGCAGATATAGGCTATTAGTACGATGGGGTCGCCACTCCCAAAGTGATTTATTAATGACTGATAGATGCTATGAAATGAGAATGGAGAGTGTTGCTGGAATGAAAGATGACAGGGAAAACCGGAGTACCCGGAGAAAAACCTGTCCCGCCTCCGCTTTGTCCAGCACAAATCTCACATAAAGTGACCGGGATTTGAACCACGGTATCCAGCGGTGAGAGGTCGACGCGCTGCCGCCGAGCCACGGAGGCTCTTCTGATTAGTTCTATCAGGATGTATTTGTCATAAAGGAAAATTTGATTGAAATGTGAGGATTTCCCGCATTTTGCGAGGGTTAAAATTTCATACAATTTCCCCATGATTTCAAATGATTTTTCCATTCCCACGGACGGAAGTTCCCCGTTTTCACACCAGGCAAATGCTGGGGCTGTACCTCATTTAAATCCTCCTTTACAGTCCTATCCTACCGAAATACCGAAACTGGCGCCATAAGACCTCTCCCTGTTGTCTGTGCGACATAAAAAGTAGCGAAAAAAAATAACTGCCTGCATTAACGGTGCTGAGAAATGTTTCTTCACAAAGGAGATGTAACTTATCACTGCAGTGCTCTGCGCCTCCCTCCACTTAGCGAACGTCTGTTCCCTAATACTGGTCATCACTGTGCCTCCATTAAAAGAAATTCAGAGTCCATTTTGCTGTATCAAATACGGCACAATAACAAAAATCCACCTGATCCATCAGAGTCATTTACGAGTGAAACCTAATTTTGTCCGAACTTAAACTTGTTAAACTCTTTACTGCCTGATACCAACCGGTTTTAAATTGTGATAATTGACTTTTCCAGATCAAAAAGCTAACTGACATATAGCTGATATTTAACAAATCATCACCTTGATAATTTAGAATACAAAATCACTGACAAAAATTTTCTTCACTTTTTTTTATGTATTTAAGAAAACAGGGATGCTCTTCGTGGTATGTAAGGAACAATGGTGCAATTCGCTTGACGGAGAAAATGTTTCTTTTCGAGAAAATAAGGTTTCATAGTTACTTCCGGGAAATTCAAATTAACGAACTCACCGCATTTGCTATGCCAGAGCGCAAGTCAGGAGCTGCCTGGCCGAGGCCGTAAAGGCGTGTTCGGTTCGCCCGAAGGACGTGGGTTCGATTCCTCGTCGGGAAGTTGACAAATTTAAGAAATGATATTTCCACCTCCGTAGGTGCACATGCCCTGAGGTTCACTCAGCCTACATCAAAAATGAGTAACAGGTCAATTCCTGGGGGTAAAGGCGGCCGGGCGTAGAGCTAACTACTCCAGCCCATCAAGTGCCAAGGTTACGGATAGTGGAAGCCTTTACCTTTCATCCCTTCAAGAGCCTTAATGGCCTGTACGGAGATGACTTTGCTTTGCTTTGCTTTGATTCTATAGTCCATTCCATGTTAAGAAAACAGTATTGCTCTTATGACAACAGGGTTGCCATATTGAACGGCTCTGCTCAACACCGTCTCAGAAAAACGGTGCCACATAAATTTGTGAAATTCAGTATTTAAGTTCAAGACAAAACGCGGAAAAAACTAAGCTACAAACTATTTTTATGAACTAAAGGGGACGAGGGCTTTACAGGGGCTACTTTTGGTTTGTACAGAATCAGAGTAAACTACGGCACAAAAATATATCAGCATTGAAGTGTAAGGCAGATTGGGGGAGAAAATAGACAAATATTTTTATAGGCTCGAGGGGTGGGGGTTGCATTTAATTGCATTTAATAAATTTCTCCAGGCAATAAAGGCTAGAAAACAGACGCAAGAAATAAATACTATAGATGACTCTACAAAAGATCGCAGTATTAATGTTAAAGAAAGAAATAACTCACGTAGGCTTATCGCACAACTCTCACAAGACAATTACGCACTGATTTAAAGCCTAAGAACACACACGCAACAAATAAATACTGTAGATGACTTTACTACAGAAGTGGGCTGCAGGCAGTTCACAGAGTGCAGGACTACACGAGGCTTTTACCAGAGCAACACAGAAGAAGGAAAATGAAGGAAGGCAACGAAGCGATGGCTGTTCCTGCAATTGTGCTTCCTCCCTACGAATGTATTTACAAAAAAGAATATGTTATGTATTTATTTTAATAACTCACGGGCAAAAATACCTCATCTTTTTTATCTGTATTTCCTAATACATTACAAAGTACCGTATAATATCCCATAATTACGAGGAATTATGGTTGTCTCAGAAGGGGTGTGTTCACTCCTTGTAGGTCTATAAGAGCAACAATGTTTTCTTAACGTGGAATGAGCTATAGAGCACAAGCCGCTACCGTGCTTCACGGAGGAGAAGGGAGGGGAAGTGGACTGTACGCACAAGTTTCCTCGTTCGACTCGCAAAGAATTATCCCTGTATCTTACAGGCAATATCCACAGTTCGTTTATTAAACAGTTGTAACTGCACACACAGTAGAAGATCACACTGTAATTAATACACGCTTGTCAGTCAAGGAATGCATTAGATCTTTTCTCCTCTTCTCTGTTGGTTGCAGTGATGGTCTTTATTATTTAACATGCTCGAAGATGGAGCGCTGCTGCCTCACGATTGTGTATTCCAAGTGAAATATTGAATGAAGGAAATAAAACAATTATGCCCTCCTTCTACTTCGATACACAATTCACAACGGTGTAATAGATGTGTGGTGTGTCGCGAACGACCTGGAAATAAGCCTGTATTCTAGGTACAAGTTCATCTTCTTTTACTACGTGTTTCGCATAGTAGTCAGTTTGTGCAGAAAATCCTGTGCACTGGCTACTGGAGCTGGGAACCGACTATGCGAAATGAACGAGAAACATGTGCATTCTCGCCGAGCATTACCTCTGTCTGCCACTTCCCACTTCCCCTCCCTTCCGTTTCCTCATCTGACGCACATCAGCAGGCAGCGGCTGGTTCTCTGACATAGTAAATACGGTGAGTTCGTTAACTTGAATCGCACGCCGGAAAGTAACCTCATTGTCTCAAAAAGAAAAGTTTTCCCCGCGAATTCGATTGCACCATCGCTCTTCATACAACACGAAGAGCATCCCTGATTTTTTGTTGATATAGTTTTCATACACCCTGTATAGTCTAGTGGTCATCTCTTCGTTTCGGATTTTGACCATGCTGATCCCTCAACGAGCTTATCATTTCAGTTCGTTAAGTTTGTTTTCATTATTATCGTCCAATATTCAGAGCCATTTAACACGATTGGACAAACCATCGGTTTTTTAATACTTTGCAATATCTTGCTTTTATCACAGAGAAAGTCTGTTGTTGCCGACGGCCTGACTCAGCCGTTGCTTACTCTATTGATGACGTCTTTATCAACGTCTGCATAGCTTTGAATCATCCAGGATATCGGAAGGTATTTGTTTTTATCAAACCTTGATAATCAGTTCGTACTCCTTCACAACCCTGTCCTCTTCTTTCCAGCACATCTGGCCAGACGTCAAGTGTCACTTGAAATGCACTTCCATATTCGAAATACGTTTCCATTGGAGGTAAAATCATTATCATCAACATCAGTTACTCTTTTGAACATGCAAGATCTTTGGATTTATGCTGTCTAAAATTAGGGCAACTTGATGTTCCGCGAAGCCCTAACTTCGCTTACTCAGAACTAACACAGAACGGTTCTACAAGGGGTGATCGAAAAGTTTCCTTTGGACGGCCGTACAGTCCTGAATCGAAATGCCAGTCAGGAAAAATTGCCGAGAGCATTGAGACACTCACCCCACCAGGTTGAAGATCACCATGTGGTAAAACGCCGCGCCCTGCTGCGTGAGGAAGTCCGTAACGACCTGCTGCACATCCTCGTCCGGCAGGAAGCGACGACCCCTTCAAGTCATTTTTGAGGGGACCGAAGGCACGATAATCGCATGGGGAGATATCAGGACTATAAGGCGGGTGCTTGAGTGTCTGCCACTTGAGTTGCTGTTGTTAACCTTAGTGGATGAGGCTGGCGTCCCAGATCGACCGGTGTCTTGTGCCGAAACACGACCCGCACGAAACTTGGTGCATCTTTCCACAGACATGCTACCCCATACATAGTCTTCATTCCCCGATGGATGTCCACCGGTGTTTGTCCTTCGGCAGCCAAGAACATAATAACAGCACGTTGGTCCTGTTTGGACGCGTTTGGTAATAACGTCGCCATAGTTCACGTGGCCGAATTAAAGGCACGCCCCTCAGCACAATGGCAGGACACGACAGACACATTAATCCCTTTATCTACATGTCCGGGCTTGTCGGAGTCTCGCTACGTTGCAAGTCCGCTGCAGCAACGCCCTCAAACGGAAATTTTTTTTATCACGTCTTAAAATAATGCCGAATGTTTTGTATTATATTTCATCGGTGCTCCATTGATTCCTAAAAATGGTCCCCATTCGTCAGTTTCATGTCTGTCTGTGTGTATCTTCAGTCGTCAGTTGGTGAGATCAACAATAGTTCTACCATCACTTGAGACAGGAAACTCGAGTGTTACTGATGGCGCATGTTAGGAATATCGGTGAGGCCCTAAATCTAGAACTAAAATACCGAGATTGCCTAGGAATCGAACCCACTGATTCGGGCGCAGAATACCAAGGTTCTTGCCGTCTGAGCCACTTATCCTGAGTTCATATCAGGTCGTAATCGCTCCCTAGCTGGGAAGGGGAAATGTTTCCCCTGAGTGCAGTTACGAACTACTGATTAAAAAGTGTTGTAAAATGGAGAGTAAAATGGGGAACTAAAAAGTTAAAACTTTGTTTCAATGCTCTTGTGATTTTAATGATGTTATAATCATTTGATTTGTCTCGAGTCTCACAAGGAGAGAAGTTACGGATAAAGGAAGCCATATATTGAACCGACGTGTGCCGTCAAAGAGGCCGCAGGAGAACCCTTCAGTGTGCGGTGTTCGTCATGCCTCATGTCCGATTTTCCAATATACAGTATGGGTAAAAACAATGGAAATGAAAATCCACAGCCTGTTTCCAGTCATTCGACCGGGTCACGAATGGAATGAATGATGCCTCCCATCTAGCGGCGAGGATAGGAATTGTGCCGGCTGCCGAAGCCTGCCGCACCCCTCTGTTGCAATGATTAATGAATGACGGATTAAATGAAATGATATTGGAGAGTGTTGCTGGAATGAAAGATGACAGGGAAAAACGGAGTACCCGGAGAAAAACATGTCCCACCTCTGCTTTGTCCAGCACAAATCACACATGGAATGACCGGGATTTGAACCACGGAAGCCAGCGGTGAGAGGCCGGCGCGCTGCCGCCTGACCCACCGAGGCTTACATGTGAGTTACGAATTTTAGGCAAATAAAATATAATAAAACCAAACCAACCATGTCACTACAGCCCTTGAAGGGCGTTGGCCTACCAAGCGACCGCTGCTCAGCCCGAAGGCCTGCAGATTACGAGGTGTCGTGTGGTCAGCACGACGAATCCACTCGGCCGTTATTCTTGGCTTTCTAGACCCGAGTTGCTATCTCACCGTCAGATAGCTCCTCAATTCTAATAACGAGGGCTGAGTGGACCTCTAACCAGCCCTCAGGTCCAGGTAAAAATCACTGACCTGGTCGGGAACCGAACTCGAGGCCTCCGGGTAAGAGGCAGGCGCGCTACCCCTACACCACTGGGCCGGAAAAATATAATAAAGCATGAGAATATGTTCTTTATTTATTCCTAAAAATTACAGTCCTTTTCTTAACCATCGTTATCCGGTCGATTAGATTAGCAATTTGCCTTTTTCCACCACTAGGAACGCTAATGTGAGTCGAGGCATTTTTCACTTAAGCATCACTACGACCACTAATGTAAGTCAATGCAGAGTTTCATTTAAGCCCTTATAACTACATTCGCCTGCCTGCTATCATTTCTTGATGGATACAGTACTTTTGCATCCATCTCTTGGCACAGGCCAGAATAAATTGTAGCTTCCACCGAAGTCCCAGTCAACATCCATGGCTGTGACAATATGGAAGCTGCTAAGGTATGGGTAGTGCTGAGTAATGACATTCAGAGCATGACTTGTGCATCTGAGTGTTATGAAAGGTACTGCTCATAGGGTCAGTCGTGTTGTAATAGTACTTTCTGACCCAGTGAGGAAAGCAATGGCAAACTACCTCACTCCTCATCTTGCCTAGTACGCCTCATTTTGGTGCTGCCATTGGTTTTTGCGGTTTCCTTATAACCGCATAACTTCTGGTGGTGCTATTTGAGAATCCAACCAGCCTCTGGGCTGATGACCTAACAGACAGAACTACATTCGGTGTGGACATTTTTCAAAAATCAAAAATGCCTGAGAGAATTATGTAAATAAGTTATAATTTGGCTAGGATTTGAATCAAGAAGTAAACGAGTATAGAAACAAGCGATTTTAGGCTGTTTTTCCGGAATTGCATTTGTTTGTTTGCCAACGGCCGTAGCCGTGTTGAAACACCAGTGAGTTCTCCGAAGTTAAGCAACATTGGGCGTGGTCAGGAGTTGGATGGGTTGCCACGCGCTATTGGTGGGGGGTAAGGGAATGGAGGAGCGGAAAGGCACTGGCCACCCTACCGCACGTAAACTCCGGCTCAGCAACACCTCTGCGGACGTTCGGACCTGCCTTCCGCCAGAATAACCCTTACCTTACCTACCTTTGTTTGTTTGACAGAGTTATCCAAGACTCACAATTTGAAACTTTTCTGAGCCCTTCAGCCCTTCAACTGTTGGAAGAAATTGCTTTAATTTTACGTTTTCGCAGTCTGCTAAGAAATGTTTTTTTTTTTTTTTTACATTAAAACTTTTAGCGGTTGAATTAATAAGAGCGAGCAAGGCCGCGGGTACTTGCTAGTAATAAAGAAATTGATGGCTGAAAGGAAAGAATTCGTATTTGTCGCTACTTACAAGATGGCATGCCGCATCATTCCAAGCTAAATGTTAGGGTAAAAGTTTGAGAGTCAGTGGTCTAACGTATGCCTTTCTGAGAATTAGCTGTCTCGCTCTTTGTTAAGATAGGAGGCGTGAATTGTGACAAAGAGTTGGGGAGCCCACGCCCTTGCTGAGGGGGAGAGTTAAGTTATTAGAAGACCAACCCCCTCTGTCTCGTAGTGCTAACAATAATTTGAATGCTTGCCGTTTACTCCCAAAGCATTACTGGGGGGATATGTATTGATTAAACCAAGAAATGGGCGTCATGTTCCTTTGTGTTTTCTTTTCTACGACCCCGAATAAAATGTAGGCAATGTAGCTCACAAAAGGAAAGGAATCGTCTTTCTTCTCTCTAAAAGTGTGGTTTGCATCGGATGTTACGGTCACTTACACCGCAGTCGATTGGGTTGCATATCCTAAAGGGCTCACTTCATTGCAGCGATGGAGGGGAGGATTACGTGTTATCGATTTAACCCGAGGCGGTCCAAATTACCTAGAGTGATTGGGAAACACAATTCTCCACGAACTGTACCGGTAATGGAAATCTGTATTCTGAATGTGGAACTATCAGTAAATATTTATTTTAATCGTATAGGCGTCTTCAACCTGTCACCAGTCTGGCTCCATGGCTAAATGGTTAGCGTCCCGGGTTCGATTCCCGGCAGAGTCGGAAATTTAAACTATAATTAGTTAATTCCGCTGGTACGCGGGCTGGGTGTATATCTTGTCTTTATCATCATTTCATCCTGATCACGACGCACCGGTCGCCTACGGGCGTCAAAACAAAAAAGACCTGCATCTTGCTGCATCTGGTGAGACGAACTTGTCCTCGGACACTCCCGGCACTAAAAGCCATAGGCCCTACGTCATTTTAGATTTTTTATCTGTGACCAAATTATTATTATTATTATTATTATTATTATTATTATTATTATTATTATTATTATTATTATTATTATTATTATTATTCGACTGCTTGGCTGAATGTTCAGCGTACTTCCGTTCAGTTCAGATTGTCCTGCGTTCGGTTCCCGGCCGGATCACGGATTTAATGAATTCTGATTTACTGGTGGTACTTTCGTACTTTTCTGTAAATCTCTGTCTCCACTAGCAGAAAACGGGCCTTTGAGACTGCCAGGCATAATATCTGTTGAAACATTCAATGCTATAAGCCAAATTGGACTTACAAGCCCGAAACATTTCGTCTATTATCAAATCCCGTTATAATCGTTTTCTTCTTCCCCACTTCTTTCCGTTCTTCCTTCGGACTTGCATCCTTTCTATGTTCTTTCCTTCATTCCTTTTCATTTCAAAACTCCCACGTGCTCTTGCCGGGATTCGAAAGCATTGACGATATAACTCGGCCTTTCACCAGGCAGGTTTGTGGGCTTGACTTCTTAATAAATTTATCAAAATCTTAGTGAAGTTTTGTGGTAGACAGAAGGTGGTTAACCCGTGGTAAAGTAAACCGTCACTTTGTCGTCACAGATGGTCTCCCCTTCTGCAAGGCGTGTGGCGAGGGTCGCAGAGCACACATCGTCCCCTCCTCCCTGTTTGATGGTTATTACCTACCAGGACCGTAAACGGGGGAGCTGATTTATTTAAGACCCACTGTTATTAATGGTATTGTACCTCTTTCACTGTGGTGTACGGCATAATGTGCAGTACAAATCACAGTATCATCACGCACTTATTGTTACTGGTGACAGTAATTTCCTTCCACAGTCGTACTGTTACTCTTTAGTGATCACACTAACCAAGTGTGACCATGCGTTAAGCGGTGTTAGTATCGCAGTGACCTAATGAGGGCGAGTTATTTGCTACTTAGCGTGTGCCTCCCTTCCTTCCTTCCTTCCTTCCTTCCTTCCTTCCCTCCTTCCTTCCTTCCTTCATTGACTGTCTTCTTGCATTCTTTTTTCTTTCTCGGCTTCCTCTCAAATTCATTTTTATTCTTCGTTCTTTCCATCCCTCCTTCGATCTTTCTGCCATTTTCTTTCCTTCTTTCTTTATTTTTCTACAATATTTCGTGTTGCCTTTATTATTATTATTATTATTATTATTATTATTATTATTTTTTTTCTTTCCTCCCTTCTTTCTTTCTTTCTTTCTTTCTTTTTTATGCTCTTGTTCCATTCTCCTTGCCTATATTTTCTTTCTTCGTTCCTTCTTTTTTCCTTCGTTCTTTCTTTTTCTTCTTACCTCTTTATTTTTCCTTTATTACTGTCTTCCCTTCCTACTTTCATTCGTTCTGTTTTTATTTTCTTCCTTCTTTTATTCTTCTTTCTATCCTCCTTTACCTCCTTGTTGATATTTCTGTCATACTTTTGGCTTATTCCTTCATTCTTATCTTTATTTTTCTTTCATTCCTTCCTCTCTTTCATTCGTTTTGCGTTCTTTCCTTCCCTCTTCCTTTCTTTCTTCATGTTTTTCGTTTCTTTCCTTCCTTCTTTTCTGTCTTTCAATCTTTTTACTCTATTTTCAAATATTCCTTTCCTTC
This sequence comes from Anabrus simplex, assembly GCF_040414725.1. Taxonomy (NCBI): domain Eukaryota; kingdom Metazoa; phylum Arthropoda; class Insecta; order Orthoptera; family Tettigoniidae; genus Anabrus; species Anabrus simplex. The sequence goes on along the minus strand of NC_090275.1, from coordinate 67,626,994 downwards.
TTTTATTTTCCTTTCTGGCGATTTGTTTTACGGTCTTATCCTATTCCTTTTTCGATCCTACATCTTGCCTTTATATTTCCTACTTTCTTTCTTGCCGGGCTGAGTGGCTCAGACGTTTGAACCGCTGGCCTTCTGACCCCAACTTGGCAAAATTGATCTTGGCGCAGTCCGGTGAAATTTGAAGGTGCGCAAATACGTCAGCCTTGTGTCTGTAGATTTACTGGCACATAAATGAACTCCTGCGGGACTAAATTCCGACACCTCGGCATCTCCGAAAACCTCAAAAATAGTTCATGTGACGTAAAGCCAATAACATTTTATTTATTTATTTATTTATTTATTTATTTATTTATTTATTTATTTATTTATTTATTTATTTATTTATTTATTTATTTATTTATTTAGTTCCCAGTCTCATTTGATAACTCCTTACTCTCGTGATTCCTCTTCTGCAAATCTCTCTTTGTTCATTAGGAAAAAACGGGCCTTTGAGACTGCCGGGCACAGTGTACCTGTTGAAACATAGAAAGCTACAAATCCAATTGGACTTACAAGCCCGACATGCTTCCTCTATTATCAGATCCTTTTATAATCTTTTTTCTTCCCCGCTTCTTTTCGCTCTTTCTTCGCATTTCCATCCTTTCTATTTGTTTACTTCATTGTCTCTTCTTCTTTCTCATTTATTCGTTTTCTTCTTTCTCCTATTATTTGTATTTCACCCTCCTTCCTGCCATTTTCTTCCTTCTACCACCCCGCATTTTTTCCTAACTTTTACCTCCCTCATTTCGTCGCTCATCTCTGCCGTTCTTTTTTTCTTGACTGTTTCAGTTAGTAATCCCCTACTTGTTCGCTAAATTCCTTTCCTTTTATCTATTTCTCCTCAGTCCTCAACGAGTTTGTTTCTCCTTTCAGGAGGGCGAGCATCTTCTATCTTGATGGGGGAAGTGTAGAAAGAAAGGAGCATGAAGAGGCAAAGAGATAAAGGTGGATATGTGGTAAAAAGACTACGATCAAACACCAAAGGATCAATATAATACAAGTAATGGAAAGAACCGAACAAGCGACGTATTAAGTCATGTACAGAAACATAGGAACGTAAATAGGAACACATAGTAGCTGTAAGCTTACATATGGGAGATGGTAGGTTGGAACCCCACTGTCCGCAGCCCCGATGATACTACTCCATGTTTTCACTTTTTTCATACCAGACGAATGCTGCGGCTGTAGCTTAATTAAAACCATGGTTTCTTCCTTCCCGGCCTTATCTCTGTTATTCCATCATCGTTATAAGACCTGTCTGTGTCAATGCGACTTAAACCAAGTGCTATAGTAAGAAAGAGGGACACATAATAGCATAAACGCAAGCTGAATAATAATAATAATAATAATAATAATAATAATAATAATAATAATAATAATAATAATAATAATAATAATAATAATAATAATAATAATGTTATTTGATTTTCATCCCACTAACTCCTTTTACGGTTTTCGCGAATGCCGAGGTGCCGGAATTTTGTCACGCAGGTGTTTTTTTTATGTGCCGGTAAATCTACCGACACGAGGCTGACGTATTTGAGCACCTTCAAATACCATCGGACTGAGCCAGGATCAAACCTGCCAAGTTGGGGTCAGAAGGCCAGTGCCTCAACCGTCTAAGCCATTCTTCCCGGCAAACGCAAATTGAAGATGTGTGTGTTCATGTTTGATCTTGTCTCCTGTATCTGATACTAACGTGTCATTATGTTTATCCCAGTTAGTGTTGCTATTTCTGTTTCTCTCTTCTATGCATGGCTTGAATACGAAAGTAAATTAACATATCCATAAAATCACAGCAATAGAATTAATTATCAGTGCTTCATTTGCGTAAGCGTTGAAGTGTTGTGCTAGATAGTTTTATGAACAGAAGTGCCCTTCCTGTCCCGGTTAAAATGTCACCGCTATGTGAACTTTGCAGAGTGATCGGTGAACTGTACGAAGCACTGCCCTTTTTATAGCTAGGAAAATCTGCGGCGGTTATCGTTAATAAAAATACATAAGAATGGAAAAGAATCATGGATTAAAGCATACTTATAAGATGGACTCTGTGTTCCGCGGTTTTATGTTTGTAAGTGGTATAACATTTTGATAGTAAATCAATCCATATGTCTATGTTTAACTAGTTGGTGTGTACACATCGTTGACCGGGTAGTTTTTTGTAATTGCAGCAATACTTTTTTTTTGCTAGTTGTTTTACGTCGCACCGACACAGATAGGTCTTACGGCGACGATGGGACAGGAAAGGGCTAGGAGTGGGAAGGAAGCGGCCGTGGCCTTAATTAAGGTACAGCCCCAGCATTTGCCTGGTACGAAAATGGGGAAACCACGGAAAACCATCTTCAGGGCTGCCGACAGTGGGGTTCGAACCTACTATCTCCCGAATACTGGATACTGGCCGCACTTAAGCGACTGCAGCTATCGAGCTCGGTGCAGCAATACTACCACCTAGCGGAGATGAGTGATGGCAGAAGAGACAGAGCTCAGTTAACAACAATCAGTCACTCTTTCATTATTGTTGGGAAGTTTCTGAGGCTAGGGACATTTTAGACCATCACATTTTGTTTTATTCGGGCTGGGCAAATTTAGGGCACTACAGGCTTAGACTTTAATTTTATGATTCTTTTTCCCTCTCAATCTTCGAGTATTCCTTCCTCTACGGGTTTATTCTAATTTCCATTGTCATCTTCTTTATTACACTGATAAACAGGGAATGATGATAACGCTGTTTTACAGCTTATAAAAGCAACAACAACAACAACAACAACAACAACAACTTCCATAGCCAGTTAGCTCGTTACCATGGCAACTGGAAAATATTCCCATGTCCGCGGTGATAGAATTGTTAATAAAAATCTATATTCGTGAAAATCCGTATTGTTATGGCTCGTACGATAACAGTCTGTTGCATATAATTGATTGGACATTACTAGACCCTTGATGCTTAGGTAGTAATAGGTCAGAATGCAAACTAATTTCATTAGCAGGAAGTATCGACCTACCCACTCTTCCGTAATGTAGCGAGAGTACCATACATTCTAGGGGGTTCTGATAGACCTTGTCCCTAATGTTTATGCAAAACTCCTAGCATAATTGTTCTGCAGGCTAGAGTATACTTGTTACTCGTTTCAGTAAGTTTGCATTCTAACGCCTAACACCTGAAAATCCGGGCTCTAGACAATATTTTCTTTAATTATTGTTACGTACACCTTTTAGATTGAATTAATATTTCCGGAGATATGAAGTTTGTGAAAAATGTAATAATCACAAATATCTCCTTTGTCATTCATCGTACAGTAAAAGCGCTAGAAACATGAACGATCTGATATTATATTTTGCATAACTTGTATCAGTTACAGTTTTTCATACAAGTAATATCAATAGAGGAATTTGACATTTCCACTTTTGCCCCCCCCCCTTTCCTACGCCACTGAAAACTAATCGATTAAAATATAGTAGCATACCCCTTAGTTTCAAGAAATTCTGCTCAGCTGCTTCCCCGTGATACCGACACGAACACTCACACACACATAGAGAGAGAGAAGAAAATTCAGTCGAGCCTATTTTCAAATTTTGTCGACTATACCTAATCCGAAAAGAAGAAAGTAACTGGGCTGAATACAGTTATTTGAAAAATAATGTACTCAATTGCAGTGTTAAAAATTACTTGATCAAAAACTAATCAGTCTAGACTTCGGATTTTTAGGTGGTAATAGGTTAGAATGCAAACAGATTTCGTTAATAGGAAGTGTCGCACAACCCGCTCTTCCATACTGTAGCAAGAGTAACATAAATTCTAGGAGTTATTTAGGCCGTACTCCTAATGTCTATGCAAACCTTAAAGCGTAACTGTTGTACACGGTATTGGCTTAAATAAGTTTGCAGTCTAACCTATCAGCACCTAAAAATCCGGGCTCTACGTAATCACTTAAATTACAATTACAATCTCATCACAGAACACGAATTTTAAGGAAATTGTTGACTATTTTTGGATCATCACTGAGACTGAACATGATATCTTGGTATTTTAAATATTTTTTCCCATAATTGTTATCTTAGTGACTTTTAGAATCGTCCGCCTCTGTGGTGCAGTGGTTAGTGTGATTAGTTGCCACCCCCCGGTGGCCCGGGTTCGATTCCAGGCTCCGCCACGAAATTTGAAAAATGTTACGAGGGCTGGAACGGGGTCCACTCAGCCTCGGGAGGTCAGTGAGTAGAGAGGCGTTTGATTCCCTCCTCAGCCATCCTTGAAGTGCTTTTCCGTGGTTTCCCACTTCTCCTCCAGGCAAATGCCGGGATGGTACCTAACATGAGGCCATGGCCGCTTCTTTCCCTCTTCCTTGTCTATCCCTTCCAATCTTCCCCCCACAAGGCCCTTGTTCAGCATAGCAGGTGAGGCCGTCTGGGCGACGTACTGATTAAAAGTTTACGATTACAAATAAAAATAATTTTAAAAATATTACTTGATTAATTCTCTCTATGCATTTGCTGGCGAGATGTAGTATGTCTTCTGGTATACGCTAGAATAAATTTGTTACTTTCACTGACCTGTCTCAGTCTCATCCTTGGCTTTGACAGTATGAAAATGACTGAGGTATGAGTGATGCTAGTAATACCATTCCTTATGCAGCCTGTCTGTGTTATGAATGGTATGCATATATCTCTCATAGGGTCGGTTGGTGCGTGCATTTCAGTGGGTTTGGCAGACTGATATGTCAGCAACTTCTGGCTCCTTGAGGAAAGCAACGGGAAACTACCGCACTCCTCATTTCCCTAGTACGCCTCTTCATTGATGTCTAGGCCATCTATGACAGCAGTTGGCATAGCTGTGGAGGATCAAACCAGCCTTCGAGCTGAATACCCAACATACATACTTCTTCTCAATTACTTCCTGGAGATAAATATAAAATAGGTCTGTGAGGCAGAAATGTGAAGTGTACAGGCAGAATAATAATAATAGCAATAATAATATAATATAATATAATATAATATAATATAATATAATATAATATAATATAATATAATATAATATAATATAATATAATATAATATAATATAATATAATATAATATAATATCATCATCATCATCATCATCATCTGTTTACCCTCCAGGTTCGGTTTTTCCCTCGGACTCAGCCAGGGATCCCACCTCTACTGCCTCAAGGGCAGTGTCCTGGAGCTTCAGACTCTTGGTCGGAGATACAACTGGGGAGAATGACCAGTACCTCGCCCAGGCGGCCTCACCTGCTATGCTGAACAGGGGCCTTGCGGGGGATGGGGAAGGTTGGAAGGGATAGACAAGGAAGAGGGAAGGAAGCGGCCGTGGCCTTAAGTTAGGTACCATCCCGGCATTTGCCTGGAGGAGAAGTGGGAAACCACGGAAAACCACTTCCAGGATGGCTGAGGTGGGAATCGAACCCACCTCAGTTGACCTCCCGAGGCTGAGTGGACCCCGTTCCAGGCCTCGTACCACTTTTCAAATTTCGTGGCAGAGCCGGGAATCGAACCCGGACCTCCGGGGGTGGCAGCTAATCACGCTAACCACTACACCACAGAGGCGGACATAATATAATATAATATAATATAATATAATATAATATAATATAATATAATATAATATAATATAATATAAGGGGCTGCCTGGCCGAGGCGGTAAAGGCGTGCTCGGTTCGCCCGGAAGGACGTAGGTTCGAATCCCCGTCAGGATTTCGCAAAATTTAAGAAACGAGATTTCCACTTCCGGAGGTGCATATGGCCCTGAGGTTCACTCAGCCTACACCAAAAATTAGTACCAGGTTAATTCCGGGGGGCAAAGGCGGCCGGGTGTAGAGCTAACCACTCTACCCCATCATGTGCCGCGGTTAACAATGGTGGAAGCCTTTACCTTCCACTCCTCCAAGGGCCTTCATGGCCTGTACGGAGGTGACTTTGTTTTGCTATAATATAATATTATAATCAATTATTATTATTATTATTATTATTATTATTATTATTATTATTATTATCATTATTATTATTTAGATATGATGGATAATGCATTTTATTTTACCTTTTTGTTTACAAAGTGGAACCCTCTGTTGGGCGTATTTATCTCCGCACGAAATGCATGAATCGTTCACCACAATATACCATTACCTTTTTTATTTCCACTGACCAGACCTCTGTGTATGTCATCCTGAATGCTCGCTGTTCTAACATAACCTGTATTCTGAATCTTTTCTTTTTTCTTTCTCTCATGTTGCCGTTTACGTGGATCTCATGCGATCATAAGAAGATTTATTCACACCCCGTGATTTACAGATTTGTACTTGTGAGAATAAATTACGGCAAAAAGCTTGGATAACTGTAACTTAGTCACTTCCGTTACAAGCGGCGGCGAGTTGTGTTCTGTGAAGATAATATCTACAGGGCTCCGCTAACAGCTGTTCTACTTACCTTTGCAATAAGAATTTGACGTGAAATGTGTGCATAGTTTCAATAATAATAATAATAATAATAATAATAATAATAATAATAATAATAATAATAATAATAATAATAATAATGTTATTTGCTTTACGTCCCACTAACTACTTCTTAAGGTCTTCGGAGACGCCGAGGTGCCGGAATTTAGTCCCGCAGGAGTTCTTTTACGTGCCAGTAAATCTACCGACACGGGGCTGTCGTATTTGAGCACCTTCAAATACCACCGGACTGAGCCAGGATCGAACCTGCCAAGTTGGGGTTAGAAGGCCAGCGCCTTAACCGTCTGAGCCACTCAGCCCGGCATGTGCATAGTTTCAGAACCGTTTTGCCCCGGTTGTTCTTGTTGTCGTTTTTTGAGTCATCAGTCCATGGACTGGCTCTCGATGCCACCCTGTCCTGTGCCATTGTAATTACTACATTCTACTTCTACTCAGTTCTGTTCATCCTTGTTCTACCTCTACGGTTCTTACCGCATACACTTCCCTCAAAAACCAACTAAACAAGTCCGGGGTGTTTTCAGATGTGTGCAGTCGGCGCTCTCGAATAACAACTGAACGAGTTATAGGCGAAAAATCACCAAGAAATTCCAAACTTTCAAAATTTAAAATTCGATATTTTGAAAAAGAAAGTATGCCTCTGTGATGTTGTGGCTGGCGTGATTAGCTACCACCCCCGGAGGTCCAGGTTCGATCACTGGCTCTGCCATGGAGTTTGAAAAGTTGTATGAGGGCTGGAACGGGATCCACTGAGCCTCGGGAGGTCAGTTGGGTAGAAGTGGGTTCGATTCCCACCTCAACCATCCTCGAAGTGTTTTTCCGTGGTTTCCCACTTCTCCTCCAGGCAAATGCCTGGTTGGTACCTAACTTAAGGTCAGGGCTGCTTCCTTCCCTCTTTCTTGTCGATCCCTTCCAATCTCACCCCCGCCCCACAAGGCCCATGTTCAGCATAGCATGTGAGGCCACCTGGGCGAGGAACTGGTCCTCCCTAGTTGTATCCCCCAACCCAAAGTCTCACGCTTCAGGACACTGTCCTTGAGGCGGCAGAGGTCCGAGGGAAAATCCAAGCCTGGAGGTTAAACAGATTATAAATGTACCTGTTAATCTCGGGTGGTTCATCCTCAAGGAGAAAAACGTCTACTTTTAAGAAGAGTGGAAAAATTTCTCTTTGTTTGATTTACTTTTGAGGAAATCGTCTTTTCTTTTTATTTTTTTAGTGGGAAATTTTTTAATAAGCTGCCAATAAACAATCGCACAACCCATCATACGGAACGCTCATAGATTGGCCAAATTGAAAGAATATCTCTAAAAGTATTTGCTGAGATATTTCGTGTGTTTTGAAATGTACATTCCTTAATATATAAAATCCTTTATATTGAAGTATGCGTCATTTTCAGTAATAGGGACTAATAATAATAATAATGAAATGAAATGGCGTACGGCTTTTAGTGCCGGGAGATCCCAGGACGGGTTCGGCTTGCCAGGTGCAGGTCTTTGGATTTGACACCCGTAGGCGACCTGCGCGTCGTTATGAGAATGAAATGATGATAAAGACAACACATACATCCAGCCACCGTGCCAGGGAAATTAGGCTAACCATGATGGTTAAAGTCCCCGACCATGCCGGGAATGGAACCCGGGATCCTTGTGACCAAAGGCCAGCACGCTAACCATTTAGCCTTGAAGCCGGACAGTAATAATAATAATAATAATAATAATAATAATAATAATAATAATAATAATAATAATAATTGCATGCTCTGAACTGTTAGGTACAGGCATTTTGATCCGACGCGATTTAGGCAGCCTACGTGTCAATTTAGACGTTTCATTTTTCTCTGCGAGATGGCAGAGAAACGGATTTCCGTTGGGTGACATATGACTGAGTTTTATTCGATTTTGTTGACTCAACACCAAATATGTCAGGTGGTGGTGATTATTGGTTTAAGAGGGAGTAAAACTAGGCAACCATCCTCTATATAACACTAATCAGAGAGAAAAATTGGAAGGGATCCGACACTTCGAAAAATGAAGGTATCGGCCAAAGGAAGACAAGGGCCACGAAGGGCGTGATAATGAAAGACTCCCTAGGCCTCGAGTGCTCGAATAGCGTCGGGGTCGGAAAAGAACCATACTTGACCAAGGGAGGTCGGATAGGATATATGAAAGTGAGGAGTCTGGCACAAATTAGTAGAAGCAATGCCAGGGCTCAGCTAACGGCTCCGTGGTCACCTCGTCAACCAACGCTCCCAAGTTGAAAGCCCTCAGGGCCTCTTTCAGTCGCCTGTTACGACAGGCACTGGTTACAGTGGGTGTTATTCTACTACCCCCACCCACAGGGGTACCAAATGTGCCACCAAATTGACTTTTGTCCGACTACCTTTTCCGTATTTCGAACCCGCGATCGCAGGTTCTGGAAGTCGACACTCTATCACTTTTTAACATACCCTCGTAGTATTGGCTTTCAATTGTTTTCTTCTTTCCTGGCCGATTTAACAATATCTGAGCTAGATTGAGCGTAGTTTTACGACCAGATGCTCTTCATGAGTCCAACCTTATATGACGGGACGTTTATAATAATAATAATAATAATAATAATAATAATAATAATAATAATAATAATAATGCCCAGCGAGTTGGCTGTTCAATGAGGGTCTCGTAGCTGGGTTTACATTCGGGAGATGGTGTGTTCGGATCCCAGTATCGGCAGGCCTGAAGATGGTTTTCCGTGGTTTTCCATTGTAACACCAAGCAAATACTGGCTGGGGCTGTACCTTAATTAAGGCCACGGCCACTTCCTTACCAATCCTAACCTTTTGGTATGCTTGCGTCGCCGAATACCTTCAATATTTTAGTGCGACCCCTGGAGGGCCGGTTTCGATTCCCGCGTCTGCCACGAAATTTGAAAAGTTGTACGAGGGCTGGAACGGGGTCCACTCACGTCGGGAGATCAATTGACTAGAGTTTGGTTCGATTCCCACCTCAGTCATCCTTGAAGTGGTTTTCCGTGGTTTCCACTTCTCCAGACAAATGCCGGGATAGTACCTAACTTAAGGCCACGCTCGCTTCGTTCCATCTTCCTTGTCTATACCCTCCAACCTTCCCATCCACCACATGGGCCATGTTCAGCATAGCAGGTGAGGGCGCCTGGGCGAGGTACTGGTTCTCCTTCCCACGTGTATCCACCCGACCCAAAGTTTCACGCTCCAAGACACCGCCCTTGAGGCGGTAGAGGTGAACGGTAAACGTATTAAGAAAGAAATAATAATAATAATCATAATAGACTAATAATAATTGTTACGGAGTTATCCGTGGTAGTTAGAGGTGAAAGAAGGTGCGGGCGGGAATAGGTCTCCACTTACGAAATTAAAGTTAATTTAAAACTTTAACAAAGGTTATATTTTCTTTTCAAAATCAACAAATGACAACAAATAACAAAGATGTAACAGGTACCAAGTAGCAGATTAACAATTTAAGAATTTACAGAGCCCCAAGATTAATTTCTGAGCTCTCAGCTCACCACCACAATAGCTAAACCCCTAAGTACGAGGTGCATTTGCTCCTAATTACCAAGTTAAGAGGAAAAGAGCAGACCCGCTCTCCATTTTACAAGCCTATCAAAGGCTACAACAACCTTCATTCCTAACTGCCCTTAAGGCACACATACAGTGAAACGGGGGTATCTTGTACCCACCTACAGGGCCTTCACATGAAGAAAACAAACACTGGGTTAATTAAATGGCCCAACAAACCAACTTGACTGGAGGCGTAGCTTGCACTCCTACATGAAACTTCTTAAAACCTAGGTGGCACTCGGCCAGTTATACAGGGGCTAATCCCATACTATGGAGGTGACACGATAAGAAAATTTTATTACATTACGAAGAGAAGAAAAACGGTTATGAAAACGTAGTCACCTCAAAACAATATGAGTGGGAGCTCGAGAGGGTTAGGCACTCTCTATCCCAATTTGTAGTTAAAGAGACGAAATTTTACCAAAAATCTATTACATTTTAAAGATAGGTTACATGAGAAAAGTTTCGAACCTGCCCCGAGGGTTAAACTGCTGAGCTAGCAAGAAATAAAGTTATTAAACGGCCATTACCTTGTGGATGAACTGCTGCCCGAAGAAAGAGGCGCTTCCCGCCCCCTGCTATATATGTTCACACACTGCGAAAGATGTTACTGAAGTGGCCCCTAGACAAGAAAATCAGCAGTTTATATACCCTCGTGGAACATTCGAGACCTTTCATGAATGATAACAACCCGCCCATAAACTTTTATTGGTCGGCTAAAGATTACAAGTCAAAACTGAAGAAGACATCTAGGATTGGTGGAAAATTAATTACAGAAATTACTCATTGGTCAAATTCAAAACTGGCGGAAAGAGAAGGGTTATACTGCCAACCCAAAAAATGAATGAAAGAAATTTAACAAAGAACAAACTTATGAATACCTAATTTCTTCAAAAAAAAACAGTTCCTTCACTTCGCACTAGGGTGCACAATTATAGTTCTTAAGTAGTGCCATCTAGAAGAGAATGTCCACACTTCTTGCTACAGAGCAAACAAATACAAATCGAAATAGACATAGTTCAAAACACTTCAAACTTTACAGTAGAGACATCTTCCGTGAAACCTTTGATTTAATACAGATTTTAAAGTTCAGAGTTACTCCTGTAGAGAGGTTTCAACTGGCGCAATATTTGAATTAGCGGCGTGGAGGTGTACCGCCCGGTGCAATAATAATAATAATAATAATAATAATAATAATAATAATAATAATAATGTTATTATTTTGCGTCCACTAACTGCCTTTTAATGGTTTTCGGAGACACCGAGTTGCTGGAATGTTGTTCCGCAGGAGATTTTTAGCGTGCCAGTAAATCTACCGACACGAGGCTAACATCTGTTGTGTGGTGGTTAGTAATGTGATGTAAATGAAGATGAGGGGTTGCCTGGCCGCCGAGGTGGTAAAGGCGTGCTCGGTTCACCCGGGAGGACGTGGGTTCGATTCCCCGCCAGGAAGTCGAAAAATTTAAGAAACGAGATTTCTACCTCCGGAGGTACATATGGTCCTGAGGTTCACTGAGCCTACACCAAAAATGAGTACCAGATTAATTTCAGAGGGCAAGTCGGTTGGGTGTAGAGCTAACCACTTTACCCCTATCAAGTGCCGAGATTATGGATAGTGGAAGCCTTTACCTTCCACCTTTCCCAGGGCCTTCATAGGCTGTACGGAGATGACTTTGCTTTATATGAAGATGAGTATTAAGACAATCAAGAACGCCCAATCCCTGAGATAGAGGAATTAACCTAAAATCCTCGGCCCGACCGGTATGCGAACCCGAGGTCTTCTGAACTCAAGGACACTAGTCTGATCAAGAAGCTGGACTGGACTGGACTGGACTGGACTGTTGGATGTCAATTGCGATTATGATTCTGTACTATCGCTCACTGATTGTAAAGTGTAAGTGCTTTCTGCTGATGAGAAGCTTATCTCAGACGCACGTAAGTCGGCTGACCTAGTGACCTAGTTGAGACGCCGGCAACAAGACAAGACGCTGTCGTCTTACAAGAAGCCATCGTTATAGCGTTTGCAACCAATTTGTCTCTTATGGGGCTTCATATTATAAGTCTAGTTCATAATGCACTTTAATAACAAGGTAAGCAAACTAAGATCTCCAGTTACATCCGATGTGCACACTCTTGGGAAAGAGCTCCGAGCTTGCAGCAGGCTAGAGGGCTTCATTGTCATTCAGAGCCTCTCGAAAAAGCAGGAAACACAATGATTTGATCCTTGTTAAATCTATAAGCTCTTCGGGCGAGTTGGCCGTGCGGTTGGGGGCGCGCAGCTCTGAGCTTGCATCCTTGAGATAGTGGGTTCGAACCTCACGGTCGGCAGCCCTGAAAACGGTTTCCCGTGGTTTCCCATTTCACACCAGGCAAATGCTGAGGCTGTACCTTAATTAAGACCACGGCCGCTTCCTTCCCACTCCCAGCCCTTTCCTACCCTATCGTCGCCATAAGACCTCTCGGTGTCGGTGAGATGTAAAGCATCTTCTAAAAATTAAAAATTAAAAGTCTATAAACTACCGGCCACAGCGGTGTAGGCAGTTATAGTCCCTACCAAGCTAGCTTATACGCTAAGGGTACAACCCTAGTCTTTCTCCCCTGTTAATAGTGAAGGCAGTAATTTATGGTTATTTTGGTTGGGTTCGATTCAGTCTCACTAGGGACCCTACTTGCCAAAACGGCTTCTTACAGTTATTGTCAATCTTGCACGTTGGCATTATATAGTCTTCTTCTTATTATTATTCTTCTTTAGCTGTTTACCCTCCAGGGTCGGTTTTTCCCTCGAACTCAGCGAGGGATCCCACGTCTACCGCCTCAAGGTCAGTGTCCTGGAGCTTCAGACTCTGGGTCGGGGGATACAACTGGGAAGGATGACCAGTATTTCGCCCAGGCGGCCTCACCTGCTGTGCTGAACAGGGGCCTTTCGGGGGATGAAAAGTTTGGAAGGGATAGACAAGGAAGAGGGAAGGAAGCGGCCGTGGCCGTAAGTTAGGTACCATCCCGGCATTCGCCTGGAGAAGAAGTGGGAAACCATGAAAAACCACTTTGAGGATGGCTGGGGATGGAATCGAACACCCCCCTCCCCTCACTACTCAGTTGACCTCCCGAGGCTGAGTGGATTCCGCTCCAGGCCTCGTATCACTTTTCAAATGCCATGGCGGAGTCGGGAATCGAACCTGGGCCCCCGGAGGTGACAGCTAATTACACGAACCACTACACCCCAGAGGTGGACTAAAGAACACCTGGCGTATTTTCCAATCTGTAAAGTTTTAGGAGCATTATCTAATATACAGTGTCCGGATTGAATGGATAATAAAATAAAAATTAATATCTTGCGAAGTAATTGAGATAATAATCGTCTGTTTTGTTGTGCAAGTAGGGAGACGCGACCACTTTCTCGTTTTGTGAAAGTTTAAAGATATTTGAAGAGTCATAGTTGATAGAATATCATGTACACATTTGTTATTGTTTCGCTATATCCTACCGTCCTTACAACTGTGAGGAACCGGTGGAAAAGGAGGGATCACTGTGAATTCCAGTTTAGGGGGAGTATGGTGTGCGGTATTGTTTAATTTGAATTCGTCGTTGGTTCGATATTTTCTGGGCCCTGCAGGATTCACTGTTTTAGATTCCAATGCGAACTGCATGTTAGCTTTTGAGGGTGCAATATTGAAGATGACTTATGCGTTCAGGTAGGCCTACACCCTGCTGCAGCGTAAAATAAGACCGTATGCCAATTCATTCCACAAAGCGCTCTTTCGGTAACAAGCGAGAAACCAGTAGCGTGCCACAATCACATTCAGTCAAAGTGCGCCATAAATTACGACTGTTTCCATATTTTGTTTAAATCCTTTTCATCAAATGAATGATATGAAAGAAAAGGGGTAAAAAAACAGAGATACATAATTTCATTTGTATTTATAGGAACCAGACAGGAGAAAGGCTTGATTGAACAACGGATGAGTTGAATAAATAATTATCTGTTTCCCCACACTTAAATGGAGCCGGATATTCCATCGCGGATAAAATCCATTGGCGTACATTTGATGGAATACAAACCTTTCATGATCACAAGCTAATAAAAATTCTTAATGTCTGCTAAATAGTGAATTAGTGCGGATGATGAAATTCACTGAAGCACAAACAAAAGAGAGATGATATGATAGCACAGTATTTGTAAATTCAAGAGAATATAATGAATAGATCCCGGATGTGAAAGCAGTAACAGTAGAATGAAAACTTACTGAAGGAATTAACAAGTATATTCTACCCCGCACAGAGTTCTGTGGGCGCACTCGAACTGAGGGAAATACATTACCGGCGCACACGAACTGAGTGACTTGCTGTCCAGGTAAAGAACTCTGCTGCGCTGACTAATCTCCCCTCCCCCTACCCTCAGGTGTCAGTCAGTCCTGCGGGGTCACATTTGGCATTAGGTGTTATGCCACGAAAGAAGTCTCCTTGAATTCAATTAAATTTATTATATTCAAAACGAATTTGAGAGTATTACAGTTAGTGCTTTTTGTGAAGTATCTTTTAACATTTCTAATCCCGGGCTGAGAGGTTCAGACGGTTGAGGCGCTGGCCTTCTGACCCCAACTTGGCAGGTTCGATCCTGGCTCAGTCCGGTGGTATTTGAAGGTGCTCAAATACGTCAGCCTCGTGTCGGTAGTTTTACTGGCACGTAAAAGAACTCCTGTGGGGCTAAATTTCGGCACCTCGGCGTTTTCGAAAACCGTAATAGTAGTTAGTGGGACCTAAAGCAATAACATTATTATTAATATTTCTTATGATGGAAGCAAGTGGTGTTATACAGGCTATGGTCGGTGAGAGAGGTAAACAGATTCTCGTTTACAAACACTTTCAATATTTTATCGTCTTTTAAAAAGTCTAGGAGGACGGTGTTGGAAGTTTACTAAAACTAAACGCAAAGCTAGGCTTTTTGCTATAAGAGATATGACAACATTTTCTCGAGCTGAAGGCAATCACACTCGTGAAGGGATTAGTGACGAGGATCTTTGTCTGAAACCTATCTGTAACGCTATAAAACGAATACCTGAGGGAAACCTAGGCGAGAGGCCATCAAAGCTAATTCACGCGGAAGTTGAGAACCTCAAAAGAAGTCAAACAGACCCCTACATAAAAAATAAACAGCGTTTCAAACGGTGCTTCTTCAAGGGCAGACAAGGAAACAAAAAATAAACAAGACTTTTTTGTCTACAAAATCCGTCAACTTGAAAATGGTGAGATTGACAGGTTTACTTTTATTAAATGCGTCTCATGTAAAGTAATTTTCAATTTGTAGGCTTGTAACAAACCAACCCCTGATAATTTTTTTCAAGGCACATAACAGCTGTTTGCTCAGTTCGAGTGTTTGCTGGGGAAGCGGTCACTCAACTCGAATGTTTGGATTTAGGTGAGGCGGGTAGAATTCGTTCAGTTCGTGCGCGCCGAGTTCTGCTATGAGATGTGCATAAACGTTAGGGGTCCAACATCTTAGAACCCCTACGAGTTATGTGTCCCTCGTTCCATTACGGTTGAGCAGGCTAGAAGACAGTTCCTACTGGAAAAATTAGTTTGCGTTCTAACCTACTCGTGCCTAAACATTCAGGCTCTAGTAATACAGTATTATATTTAAATCAAAGTCTCCAAGACTAAAGACTCGTCAATTGCGCAGAAACCTCGGAGGACAGTGGGGCGTGCAGGAAATATATAGGAGCGAACGGAACCTATGAACTTGATCGGATATGCATTCCTAATGGATGGCAAGGTGGACTTAGTAGTGGCGTCTAAAAGTAAACGATAGTCTTATAGTTGATAGTGAAATTAAGTGCTGCGACTTAAATACTTGCTTTCCACCAAAACAGCCTATTTTCTAGCCGCGGTGGAATTTTCACCTAGAAAACCGCGTGGCGTTACGAAGGGTTTCCGAATTTAAATTCCTAATCAAAACTCAAATTCAAGGGCCGATGACCATGAAACAAGTATGATAATAATATAAAATCAGATTGAACTCGGTGGGTCCAGTGACTCCAGACATATCTCGTATAAGTTTATTATTATTATTATTATTATTATTATTATTATTATTATTATTATTACTATTATTATTATTATTATTATTATTATCAGTCTGTTTTATATATATATATAGTTAGAGTGGCGTGCGGTGAACATATTCATTACCCCAGTTGCAAAAATGTTTTTTAAATATAAACAATCGTAGCCCCACTACACTCTCTAAAGTCAACATTACCATTTTATAAGTCTGCGTTTTTCGTAGACAAGTCTACCCGAGAAAGATCTTCCAAGAATATTTTCAACCACACGCTCGCACATACTTCCAAACTGACGACAAATGACGACACCATCATAACTTAATCTATAGCAGATTTTAAACAATGTACTTACAGTTTCACCCGGTGACGCTTCGGTGACACTGAGAATAACTATTTGTTTTTTACATAAAAATCCTAATCTAAACTAATCAGCAAAATTTAACTGTTATTTTACTGTCGCTGAAGTTTCATAGTTTCACTCGCATACTGAGTGTGAGTGTACGTGCACGAAAGAAAAATGAGGGAAAATATTTGTCACGACGTATACCACACGTTATATTCATGAAGAATGCCACAGAACTCGCGAAAATTTCACCTATAATCCAAGAGCAACACTACAAAAAGTCACTATATACCACCATCACAGACAACCAAATACAAAATTCTTTTACTTCGCGCTTAAATCTGTTTTCATGCTGGGCAACCTACTGTAAATATTTTTCTGTGGCTGTCGGAACACATACTCTAAACGTGCCATCAAAGGGTATAAATGCCGAAACCCAAGACTAAAATGCGCAATTGATTTCATATACCAGCTCTATTTGTATTAGCAAGACGATGTGCAAGTGGCTATACTGTTCAGATGTTGATATTTTTCTTGCAGTCTCTAGCGTGTGGCGCTGAAGACTTTGAGTGTCAAGTTTCCAAACTAACATTACCTTACCCAAGCTAGCTGGCCTGTTGCCGTAAATTGCTGTCGGGGTGGGCTCACAGCTCCGCCCCGCTCGCAGGACAAGGAAGCTTCAAGTGCATGCGTCACCCAAGCGACCTTAAATTTCGCTGGGGTAGCTCTCTTTTGCGACGGCAAGGAAACCCAGCTCGCTGGAGAAGCTGAACTGCGGTATTGCGAGCGGATTGTCCAGACATCTGTATTTGGCTTGGCTTAGATGTTCGCAATTTTTTAAACATTATAAAAAGCGTTCTAAGGAAAAATTTAAAAATGTTAATACAAAGTTCTTTACCCCAGCAGCGCTGAGGTAGATAGGGTTCAGTGCACGCCACTGTATGAAGAGTTTACTAAAAACAGCTTTGGCACTGGACCGATTTGCTTCATTTCTGTTTTATGCTCTGCCGGTGATTCATGAGACATTGATAGATCTCTACGTTCAGCCAACTTTGTTTAATGATAAAATCAAATCATTAAATGATCACTCCAGTAAATGCAGGTGAAGTCTTACCCTATCCCGCAAAACATTCTGTACTTGGCAGGTTGCTAAGCGACTAACACTTTCATTAATATTCTGATACATGTGATTTTCATCCTTAGTTATGTCATTGCATGCATCCATGTTTGATTACTACCTGTCAAGCCAGAGAGTATACACTTCCTCTGATCACGGAAGAATACTATTCCCGGTTAGATACTCTTTGATTCCCTGACCTTTCCCAGCTTCCAAATATATTCAACAGATGGCAAAGCGTTCCTAATAACTTACATGCTGCTAAACAAAAAAGTCTACGTACAAACAGACCCCATCATGACATACGTCGTAGACATTATCTGGCAAGACCTATCGAAGGATAACCTACAGTAGCTACATTAGAAAGAGTGTAGACCGTTCTCTGCCTGGCAAAAACGATTCTTCGAGACGAACCTCTGAGCTCACTAGACAACCGTTCTGTACAGAAGAAATGCGATTAAAAATACCATTGCCTTCTACGACACAATATCAAGCTTTACATCAAGAATTACAGGATAAAAAAAGCGAATATATTTCTCCAAACAGACGTCACGATGACGTCAGAATGGATGCATTCTGGCTACGAACTGTGGCATACAATAACGCGCCTCTTATTAACTGTTCATAAAAAGATTGAAAAGGGTAGGTAAAATAATATGACTACGACAGGCATATCAAGACGAGTAATCTGACCTATTGTCCAGCTCCTTGGCTGAATGGTCAGCGCAGTGCTTTTCGGTTCAGAGGCCCCGAGTTCGGTTCCCGGCCGGGTCAGAGATTTTAACCTTAAATGGTTAATTCCCTTGGCTCGGGAATTGGGTGTTTGTGCTGTCCCCAACATCCCTGTAACTCACATGCCACACATAACACTATCCTCCACCACAATAACACGCAGTTACCTACACATGTCAGACGCCGCCCCCTCATCGGAGGGTCTGCCTTACAAGGGCTGCACCCGGCTAGAAATAGCCACACGAAATTATTATTAGCTGACCTTGTTATAACGAATACTGCGGAGCAGCGCGGGTCCTCGAGTTATTATTAATTGCATTTTACTAGACCATGGGACATTCACTAAGGTCAACTGGCGGAAAAGCACAGAGCTCTTCATCAGTGTTGCCAACTTAGTTGTTTTCCAGCCAGATCTAGTTGTTTCATGTCGTCATCTGACGGGAAGATTTATCTGTGTAGTTGCTAGCTGGAAGTCTGTTTACTTTATTAAGTGTCGAATTTTTGGAATCTTCTTCTTTCATTGATAGACTTTATGTAAATTTTAAAATGGACCTACCTTCAAACTCTCCATCGTGTTGTAATAATCCAGAACACATGCGCCTTGACCGGCTGGGTGACCGGGTGAACACCCCATTTATTTGATGACGAGAGGAAAGGAATATACCGAGCGGTTAGTGTCGCGCAGCTGTGAGCTTGCATTCAGGAGATAGTGGGTTCGAATCCCACCGACGGCAGCCTTGAAGATGTTTTTTATGGTTTCCAATTTTCAAACTAGGCTGAACCTTATTTGAGGTTACCGCCGCTACCTTCCCACTCCTATCCCTTCGATGTGTTACTGCGACGTAAAACAAGTAGAAAAAAACTTTTCAATTTGACTGCTGCAGTGTTGCCAATTTAGATGTTTTCTCACCAAATCTGTTGTTTTTTTAATATCTGCATAATATGAACCGTTTTGTCTAGTAAACGATGGGAAGGAAAACCATTGGTTTAAACCCTACCAATTATTGGCAATAGTAGCAGAGAAGCGAAGCCCCGCGGTGTAGGGGTAGCGTACCTCCTCTTACCCGGAGGTCCCGGGTTAGGTTCCCCGCCAGGCCAGGGATTTTTACCTGCATCTGAGGACTGGTTCGAGGTCCACTCAGTCTACGGCGATTACAATTGAAGAGCTATCTGACGGTGAGATGGCGGCCCCGGTCTCGAAAGCCAAGAATAACGGCCGAGAGGATCCGTCGTGCTGACCACACGACACCTCGTAATCTGCAGGCCTTCGAGCTGAGCAGCGGTCGCTTGGTAGTCCATGGTCCTTCGGGGCTGTTTCACCAGGGGATTTGGATTTGGATTTTGGCAGAGAAACTGTTTGGGAATGTAAAACATTCACTTCAAAAAATGTGGATGTCACTTTAATACTGTGTTGTTTCCGATCCGCGAGAAAATCATTTAGTTTAAGCTGATGGGCAATAAAAAATAATCGTTATTTATTAAATTTAGGCCCTTCCACGATAATTTAATTACATTGTTATTACCAGCTTCAATCTTCCCATAAGGATATTTTGTGTTAAGACATTTGGATCTTCAACAGTCTCTCATTTTTTGTCCTGATTAAAAATAAAGCAGCATTAAGTATCTAGCAATTTTCTGATGCTGTGCGATATTTTCTAGTGAGATTCTATTGGTTACTGAATACTGATTTAGTGAGAAATGGTGCGTATTTGTTGGCAACACTGCTATTCAGATAAGCATACGTCACTGCCAGTGAGCAGACGCCAATGAATGCCTCTCTGAGTGAATACGGAGAGCACAAACATTTGAAATTAGACCACCTGCTCCCAAGTTAGATTACACTCAAATAAAACCATTAAGAAGGAAGATAATAAAAAGAGGCGCAACTCAATAAGAGAGCGGTGTGATAATTATGAGGGGGTCTGCTTTATGGTGGACGTGCCACGGAGCAGCTAAACACCAAACAAGCGACGGACGCATTGCGCAAAGCTGCCAGTCAGACCGTGACGAAGTAGAGAGCGAGACAGTTGCGAAGCGTTGTAGCGTTCTATATCAACGAAGCAAAGTGGAGTTCGACTGACTTTCCAATGATGCACGTGCACGAGGGAATAACACATTATTTGATTGTTGCTTGCGACCTCACCAGCGGTATTGTCGCTTTACCTGCAATGTTTTCGTCTTCTTCTTCTTCTTCTTCTGCCTCTGCTTCTTCTTGGCTTTTACCCCTATTTATAGGGATTAGCCTTCCATATTGATTTGGCCTAATTTTTAAGCCGAATGTACTTCATAATAATAATAATAATAATAATAATAATAATACCCATAATAATAATAACAAACACAAGTAAAACAGTTTAAGTACTTAGATGAAGTTATCGGGAGCACTGGCAACGAAAGAGAAGCCAACAAAAACCACGGTGGAAAATTACGTAAAGCCTATACAATCACCTGGAACGTTTACAACAAGAAATTACTTTCCACCAAGGCCAAACTCCGGCACTGCAACACTGTTGTTCTCCCAGAGGCACTCTACTCCAGGGCCTCTCAGGGTGCATGCGCCTGGTGCATGCACTGTGCACGGTGCAAAAGACGACTTCGATTGGTTGACCAGAGTGCAGACCCCCACTCCTCGATTTGGAGCAATAGCGCTGGCTCTCTCTTTCCCCACGCCTGTCTCGCTCGCTCCCCCTGTCTCCCTCTTCCTCACTTGCTCCGTAGCGCTCCAGATCCGAGCCGAGTTGAGCCGAGCTTAGCCGAGTAGCCCAGAGACGAAGCGTTGTTCCTAGCCGAGCCGAGCGGGACCGATGCACTGTGCACAGGAACTTTGCACCGCTGTTTGCATGCGGGAGATTTTGGGCGTTTGAGAGGCCATGCTCTACGCAATTGAAACATCATCATTAAACACCAACATAAAGAACATTAAGAAAATGGAACGACGGATACTGAAGAAAATATTCGAACCCAAGTTTGAAGATTGCATTTGAATGCGAAAAAGCTCGGGGGAACTCCATTCATTGACTGAGCGATTCACTTCGTTTGCACGCAAAAGACGTATGAAATTCTACGGACATTTAGCACAAATGGATGATTCACGATTGACCAAGGAAATACTTTTCGTTATCAATGGAACACGACAAACCAAAGTGCGCTGGCTAGTAGACACCCGAAAAGATCTCGCAGAAGTCGACATTGACCCACTGGAAACCACAAGGACTTCATATATAGACGAAAGGTCAACACCCAGAAGTTTGCGCCCAAGAAACCGACGGCAAGAAATTTGAAAAATAAAAACGCGTGGGCACAGGAAAGACGACAGGCCTATACTGAAAGGATGAGGAAGTTTTGATAAGATGAGAAGATCAAGAATATCAATGCTAAATCATTGTCCTACGTGCTCCTTAGAGGGCCAAACGTATATAATAATAGTAAGTAAGGGTTATACTGCCCAAAGGCAGGTCCGAAACTCCGCAGAGGTGTTCCTGAGCCGGAGATTACGTGCGGTAGGGTGGCCAGTTCCTTTCCGCTCCTCCATTCACTTACCCCCCACCAACAGCGCGTGGCAACCCATCCAACTCCTGACCACGCACAATGTTGCTTAACTTCGGAGATCTCACGGGATCTGGTGTTTCAACACGGCTACGGCCGTTGGCTATATAATAATAATGACAGAAAATTTTGAATCTACAATAGAAGAAATTAATGTGCTGAAAGAGGTAGCAGAACAAACAGGCTTGCAGATATCCTTTGAAAAGACGGAAATAATGTCAAACAGCAAACATAACACGACCCAACTGAACGCCAAATTGGAACAATAAATCGTGTGTATAAGCTTAAATACCTTGCTGAGTGGATCCAATCAAACGGACTAGATACAGAGGCTCTAGCGGCCAGAGCAAGGAGAATGGAGGTTGCTTTTCAAACCATCCGGAACATATACAGTATAACAAACGGTGCTTTTCTATAAATACCAAAGTGAATCATTATAACACTGTCATCAAGCCGGCAAATCTCTGTGCGTCAGAATGTCTTATCCTCTCCCAGAAATGTGCGCTCGCTAAGTTAGAGCAAAAAGACAGAAATATTCTCCAACCCATACTTGGCCCAAACTACAAAAACGGTATGTACATAAGAA
The DNA here is from genome assembly GCF_040414725.1 of Anabrus simplex. Taxonomy (NCBI): domain Eukaryota; kingdom Metazoa; phylum Arthropoda; class Insecta; order Orthoptera; family Tettigoniidae; genus Anabrus; species Anabrus simplex. The sequence continues at coordinate 67,604,535 of NC_090275.1, read as the reverse complement.
AGAGGGTGTGAAGTTGTACATCAGTATGTATACCTAGGCTCCTTACTATCCAATTCTGGTGGTTCCAAAGATGAAATAAAGCGCAGAATTGAAATAGCAAAGGTAGCAATGATCCGTCTGCGGAAGATCTGGAAAGATAACATCACCACCATTAAGACAAAAAAGAAGCTCGTTGAATCTCTAGTCTTCTCAGTCTTCTTGTATGGCGCAGAGACGTGGACCATCCTCAAACGTGATCGTGAACGGATAGAAAGCTTTGAAATGTGGTGCTGGAGGAAAATGTTAAGGATTCCTTGGACAGCTCATCGCACGAACACATCAATCCTGAACCAACTTCAGATAAAAGTTCGTCTATCGTGTAAGGTCTCTCAACGAATTGTACGCTACTTTAGACATATAATGCGCCGAGATGGTAGTCTACAAAAGCTGATTGTTGAGGGCAAAGTCCAGGGAACCAGACAACGAGGACGAATACCAACGCGATGGATTGACATGGTGAACGGCCCCCTACAGTGTTCTCTCAGAGTAACCACATTGAAAGCTTTAGATAGGGAAGAATGGCGGAGTATGGTTCATCGGCTAGAGGGCTGAATATTATGATAGTCACGACGCCTCAGTCATGAGGCAAAACGAAGAAGAGGAAGAACATAAGAAAATCCAGACAAGAAGTCTGCTCTAAGATAGAGAAGATCACGGACACAATGCGCAAACGCAGTGCTCGCTCCTACGGTCACATACGACGGATGGACGACTCTCAACGGACAAAACGCATTTTTAACAATTTTGACTCAAAACCAAAAATTCTCTGGTACGTTAACGTCAAGAAAGAACTTGAAGAAATCGGCCTACGACCAGATGCAGCACTGAAACTAGACCTTTTCAAGACAAGCGTCATGAATTTTGGAACTTTTCGGGATGCGAATTGGACAACTGGTGCAAAGTGCTCGACACAGTGAGCCCAGTGTTGTCAACCCAGATATCTTTTCTTCACTAAATTCCAGTTGAAAATCCGCTAAATTCCGCTGAATTCCGAATTGAAACACAATAGCATCTTTTTATACGGAAAATTAATTCAACACCATATTCTCCTTTCTGTAGTATATCCTCTGAAGCGAATAAGCGGAGTTGAGATCCTGTGGTTTCAGAACTGGTGAGGAGCATCACTGGCCTTTCGTGATGAATAATGACCAACGACCTGTATTATACTGCATAGACTGACTGGAAGTGCTCATACAGTGAGCGCTTTTAAGTGAGGAAAGTTGCAGCACGTCCACCATGTTTCCTGAGGGGCACTCTTCAGCTGTTAATTGTCTGCAATTAACTGCACGAATAGAGGGAATACAAGAAGAAATTTATCGTTTTATAAGTGAGTATTTATTCCTTTCTGCCACCAGAAAACATGGCGGAACAGCTTTCAACTTTCTTCAAAGTTGGCAGGTCTTCCGCCAGTCTGTGCAGTATAATATAGGTCGTTGGTAGTGATGAGCAAAGAAGACTGATGGGTCATATTTTTCTTCTTAAGTGCACTGTGTGTTATAAGTTAATTTAACTAACGGGTTAGTAATTTTGTCCTTATGAATTTTTGTTACAGAACCAATCCGCTTATATTCGTTAATAGATGTTTGAATATCTGTCAAGAAATCCGCTGTCCGCTAAATGGAAAATGTCTCCGCTGTTCCATGTAAAATACCCTTAAATTTAGCGGAAAATCCGCTGAGTTGGCAACACTGAGCGAGCCAATGAAAACCTACTGGACCAGTCGAAAACTGAGTAAACACCAGAATGTACAATGAAACTTATCGTGATCCCTAATTGGCCTGTTAGCGAATAATACATAAAAATAATATGTCTAGTTTTGAACTATAGTTTAGGTAAACTGGAACAAGAACGAACAATCATGAGAAAAATTGTAGGTCCAATGAAAACAACAGAACAGTGAAAAATAAGAATAAGGAAATGTATCAGCACATAGAAAATATATAAGAAACAATAGGAAAAAAGAGATTGCTATTTTTGGACACATCTACAGAATAGATGATAACACATTGACAAGTACCTTTGGGAGAGAGGCCAACGGCCGTAGCCGTGTTGAAACACCGGATCCCGTAAGATCTCCGAAGTTAAGCAACATTGGACGTGGTCAAAAAGTCAAAAAGTGGATGGGTTGTCACGCACTCTTGGTGGGGGGGTGGGGGGTAAGGGAATGGGAATGCAGGAGCGGAAAGGAAATGGCCACCCTACCTTACGTAAACTCCGGCTCAGGCACACCTCTGTGGAGGTTCGGATCTGCCTTCGGGCAGAATACACCCTTACCTTACCTTGGGAGAGAGAGTCAACAACGAGAAGGATGCAAGAGATCAAGAAAGAATTAGAAAAAAATAAAATAAGCGAAGAGGAAAATTTTAAGAATGAAAGGATTCCATGCAAGAATGAAAAGGATATACGGCCCGAAGTGGTCTGTGGAGAGAAGAATACTTTTTTACGTCACACCGACACAGATAGGTCTTATGGCGATGAAGGGATAGGAAAAGCCTAGGATTGGGAAGGAAGCGGCCACGGCCTTAATTAAGGTACACCCCCAGCATTTGCCTGGTATGAAAATGGGAAACTGCGAAAAACCATCTTCAGGGCTACCGACAGTGGGGCTCGAACCCACTATCTCCTGGATGCAAGCTCACAGCTGCGTGCTGCTAACCGCACGGGCAACTCTCCCGATGGGAGAGGAGAATAAAGCATAGTGCAATGATGAAGGAATATTGGAAAGAACGAAAGAGGAAACAAGGAAGGATAAATTGGAATTGACATTTGGACCTTAGCAGGCCTCATCGTGAAGGTGTTAAACCAGTAGCAAAATATATATACAGGTTGGTCGTTAGAACGTTGGTCATACTGTTAGGTAATTTGAAAAAAAAAATACGGCGATATCTCGCGGCGTTGTTAGCCAATCAGATCGCTTCGCGGCCGAATTCAGATGGGGTTTACAAGGCGGTGTTGGTAAATCTGCACGTGGCTTGGTCGAGCTTGAGAGACACGCCGAGAAATGAGCATCAAACACTAACACACCGTAGGTTTCAGCCAGTACCACCGTAGCGTGCTAGCTATGGGCCGAGCCTATCAGCTAGAAGGTCCTTGTTTAAGTCCCTCCCCTGGAGAAGTTTATTTCGTCTATTGCCGCTCTCAAACCGGTCATAAGCCACGTGTAGATTTAGCAGCACCGCCTCGAAAAGCCCATCTGTAATTAGAGATGGCAAACAAATATCGATATATCGGAAATATCGATATTTTGAGATGGAAATATCGATATATCGACATCGATATTTTGAGGTCCAATGTATTGTCCATATCGATATTTCTGTCTAATTTAATACTTTTGGCTACGATTTGATTTTTTTCCGGACCCTTTCAATATTTGCATGCTACAGCTACGAAATTTGAATTTTCATTTCTCAATTCACAGTGATAATATCACAACTCATTCATCGTGCACACCTCGTATGTATAGTTTTACACGTTAGCTAGGCAATACTTGAGCATTATAGCGAGTTGTCCCAGCAGAGAGACTGTTTTCAAAGGCCGGTAACACCATCACGGAAAAGAGAAACCGATTAAATGGCAAAATGTTATCCAAGCTGCTTTTTCTAAATGACTTACCTAAGAGGTATTGGAAATTGACCTAAGATCATCATCATGTTTTTTCACGAACAAATGGAATTGCAGTGCTGAGGAAGAAATTGGGAAGAAAATGTTTTATAATTTTATAAGAACTCTGATAATTATCAGATGTACTTCGTACACAAATTATACGTTTGTAGTTTTTTCATATGGTTTCTAGGTTTAAGTTATTAGCTCGCTACTAGACACCTTGCATATACTGTTTTTCTATGTATCATAACATCTTTCGGCTGTAAACATTTTTATAACGTGTCATTGTAGTGAAAAAGTCATGTTACTTGGTCATTGTTTTAAGCTTGTTTTCTGATCTCTTTCAAGACGTATTAAACCTATTGAATCCTTTAATCATTGTGTTAAATGTAAAACTAGACTTACAATAATGGATAATAGCACCAATATTTTAAAAACCGATATATCGATATTTTGAAGACCGATATTTCAATGACATCGATATTTTAACACCGATGTATCGAAAAACCGATATATCGATATTTTGAAAAGTCTTGCCAACACTATCTATAATCGCCCGCGAAGCGATGTGATTGGCTAACTTTAGCAGCTCATAAAATGACAGCGGCACGAGATATCGACCTATCGACCTACACTTTTCAAGTCACCAATCAGTATGACCAACCCTCTAACATTTATATACCCGGTATATATTCAGCAACGCATTCTGTTGCTGGGAAAATAAGGCGAAATATACCTTATTTTTTCGGAGTTTGAATGTGTAGGTACTACCTTAAAGTTCTGAGCAGCTGTGATCTTGCATCCGGGAGATAGTAGGTTCGAATCCCACTATCGGCAGCCCTGAAAATGGTTTTCCGTAGTTTCCCATTTTCACACCAGGCAAATGCTGGGGCTGTACATTAATCAAGGCCACGGCCGCTTCCTTCCAACTCCTAGGCCTTTCCTATCCCATCGTCGCCATAAGACCTATCTGTGTCGGTGCGACGTAAATCCCCAAGCAAAAAAAAAAAAAAGTTCTGGCCGATACTGTACATGAAATGAGACCGACTTAAAATTGGAACCGACATGGTGCGAGTGCTTGTATAGCGCTCTAATACACTCTTTCCTCGTTTGTCCGAGCAGTTCGCATTTCAGACTTTCTGTAGTTAACCACGCTACTAACAACTTCAGTGTTGCTTAATTATTTGTGCGTCGGTACTATGATGTGAGCTACGTTTTACTACAGGAGTAACGTTATGTATGACTAACACAACAATGAAGGGGAGTGAGGAAAGATGTTGAGAAATGCGATCCTGCCGCCAAGAGCTTATTATGACCACAATGAGTGTGCTCTATGTTGTGGTGTGTGTGTGTGTAGCGAATTGCGTGAGTCACGACTTTAAGTTAGAACTCCTTAGTCATCACAAGTCTATATAATTCATCAAATAAAGTTTGTACCGTTATGGTTTGTTTTAGTAAGGTATTCTTGGAGCTGCACTACTCTGCAGTACTTCCTATTATTATTCTCTTCTGATTTTGGACCGCGTAGAACTTTCTGGCCAATCTTTTCTTATTTTCTGAGAACTTCTTCTGCTTCTTATCTTCCTGTCCTCCTCAGATATTACCCATCTGGGCTTACTTTGTAGCCATTTCTCTTTAAATTGTTTGAAGTTGTCGACTCCACTCCTGAACTCTTTTTTGTTCTCGATTAACTCTACTGTGGTGATAGACTCTTCTGGATACTTCTCGACCTCCTTCACCCACTTTGTGTTGTCTTTAATACTAAAATATACGCAAATATTTTTGGTCAGCCAGTTTTCGTCCTTTCTCACTTCTTCTTCTTCTTCTTCTTCTTCAGACACTGTCTCCATACGGAGGTTGGCGATCCAAGTCTGCTCTGATCTTTGCTATGTACTGAGCCATTACTATGTGAATTTATTGGGATACCCGTGAGGATCTTGAATTGAGTGGTTTCTCGTTGCCTTTTCCATCCTAATGCCGTTGACCAGAATTCGGTTCCTACGCCTTTAGGGACAATTTCCTGCCCCCAGGACCTATACCTGCTCATCCACTCTCAGGGAGACTGTTGCCACTTGGTATATGGGATGTCCTTATACCAGGAGATATTCGGTCCCTACACAGTTTTGCCGCCCTAAAGATGGCTGACTAAGCAAGGGCAGAAGGTGTAGATAAACAATACAAATTCTGTGGCCTAGGCAACGCAGAACATGAATATAGTACGGTCCCTATCTGTTTCATGGTTTCCATTGCTATCTATGGTTTAAAGCATACCAAATAGCCGACACTTAGGGCAGAATGTTTTTTTCGTCCGACGGATGGGGACGTTAAGCCTTGAGCAACCGAGTGAGTTTGCCGTGCTGTTAGGGCCGCTCAGCTGTGAGCTTGCATCCGGGAGATAGTGGGTTCGAATCCCACTGCCGGCAGCCCTGAAGATGGTTTTCCGTGGTTTCCCATTTTCACACCAGGAAAATGCTGGGGCTGTAACTTAATTAAGGCCACGGCCGCTTCCTTCCCATTCCTAGGCCTCTCCTATCCCATCGTCGCCATAAAACCTATCTGTGTTGGTGTGACGTAAAGCAAAATAGCAACAAAAAAAGCCTTGAGCAGACCCCTGGGTGCTATTCGACAGGAGTAGGTTATGTGTCGGCATCGTATTCCACCCTCTCTCTTCCTACTATCATAAATATCACGTCATTCATCTCATTAACTCGTCTAATGAGGTTGACGTCAGGAAGGGCATCCGGTCATAAAAACCCGCCGCCACAGATTCATCTCACCTCATGCCCGTAGAGAAACGGAACAAGGGTTGGACAAACAAAACAAGGGCATTATGATGGACACAAAAAAAAAAGTGCCCATCTAACTGGTGTTATCTAGTGGATTTATTGTGAGAAATCAAGATCTCGGGCACTTAGGGCAAAAAAAATATAGAAAAATATCACCCTAATACCACTAATAATAGATCGCAGTCACCATGTAACACCAACACACGATCAGCACATATAATCACGCCACAAATAGCTCCTAGAGCACACAACTGAGGCACAGTTCGTAATTGATCGATATATTACTCTCAGCACATCTACACCTGACCTTATTCAAGTCCTGCTGCAGAAAAAAAATATCAACTTTCGTTTCCATGTTGTATCCAGGAACTTTTCGGTTTACCTGTACCGCTCCTCATTTTTCCATACCTCGTCTGAAAAATCATAAAATTTCCCTCAGAATTTCCCTTTCTTTCTTCTCGAGCCGTGTCAGCTCCTCTGTCGTACTCGGTAGGCTACAAGACACTGCTTCTTACAGTCCTGGTTTTACTGCGGTGCTGTAGTGTCTAATTTTAGCCTTGTACGATATTGCCCGTTTATTGTATCTGTTCTGTGTCAGCCTGTAGGCCAGTTCCAATTTTCTGGACCTTTTCTTATTTGCCTCTTTATCCAGACTGTTGGATTGTATTTCGTATTATTAATGTTAGTGGAATGTGATGCTTATTTTTGTTTTAAATAGATCGCAGTGGGTTTAGGGTAAATCAGGAGTAAAATTTGGTGACTATTAGAAAATATTGTTATTAAAACATACATACGTAGAGGAGAGTCGTATAATATGGAATACCATTTACCTTTGGCAGTATAACTTCTTACCGAAATCAGTTATGAAATATAAATAAATATGGTTTGAAAATTCAAGTAATTAGCCAAGATTCTCTATATTTTTAAATTGTAAATTGTTAATGTCTTCACGTCAAAATTATTTCTTTCAAAAAGTTGCACTTGGTGGGTAATACGGAATAGTAGGGTAAATAATATGTAAATTAAAATACAACTTCAATAAATTAATTCAGTTATATTTAAGGAACGTTCTTACAGGTGTACGTACAGAAATTTTAAAAATCGAAAGAATAAAATTGGTAATTAACTTAAATGATAATCTGTATACACTAATTATTCAGAGTTTTCTTTTTACAGTCACTTGTTCATTTAGTGACAAAAGTCACAGATGCAGAAACTGAGATCTATAGGTAATTAAATGTTATAATATACCAGGATTAATGCAATTAATTTTAATTAATTTTAAACGTCATTTTACTTTGAAACTAAAACAGTATTCCATATATCCCGACACACCATGTTTGAATTAAAGGATTCGTCATGCCCTAAACTTTGCACAACAAGGAAGTTACACTGGTGTGAGAATATAAGCAACTCTTGTACAATATGTAACATTGGATTTCCCAGGACTAAACTCAGTTTTGGTAATTAATACAAGCTTTAAAAGAATTAACTGCAAAAGCTTTTCAAATATGAAAAACAAATATTCTTGCTCCACGCACTAACCTCACTCACGAGCATGTCGAAACTGAATACAAAGCATCATGAGAACATTTACCGTAATTCAACGAGTTTCCACGTGAGAGCAGTACCTTACAGGCAAGATATTGTGGTATTCCTTATTGCCCGACTACTCCATATTACCCGATTCCCCTCTATCCACAATTACAGGGACTACTGTACGCTACGGCAGCTGGCTCAGCCCAACTTATGTCGCGCGCGGCCACCCTACTTTAAGCGAGTATACAAATATGAAATCTTACCTTATAAAATGTTATGGAACAGTCGTCCTTCCTGGATTATACAGGCATTGTATCCGGTACCCACATTATGGCCGACGCGAGTGAGTTCTGCCTCTGTAAAGTTATTTTATTTCATTCGTGTCCGACTCGTTGGCTGAACGGTCAGCGTACTGGCCTTCGGTTCAGAGGGTTCCGGGTTCGATTCCTGGCAGGATCGGGAATTTTAACCATCAAAGGTTAATTTCGCTGACACGGGGGCTGGGTGTATGTGTCGTCTTCATCATCATTTCATTTCATCCTTATCACGACGCGCAGGTCACCCACGGGTGTCAAATCAGAAGACCTGCACCTGGCGAGCCGAACATGTCCTCGGACACTCCCGGCACTAAAAGCCATACGCCATTTCATTTCTTTTTTTTTTTTTCATTTCATTCGTAATGTTTTCTCTCAGTTTATCCCACAAGTAAAAATCACACACTGTTAGATCTGGAGAACGAGGGGGAAGTAGACCAGCACTGATCACTGTGTCTGCAAACACTTCCGAATGTTTTTCTTCCCTTAACTGTTGGAAGAACGGCGTAAAAACGACATCCTGGTACCTCAGCATTTACTGTCGTCTCGAAAAACAAATAGGCCCAATTATTCATATTGCACTACCAGCACACCAAACACCAATCTTCCTATCATAATGAAAAAACAATGGCACTATATCCCTTGAAGGGCCTTGCCCTACCAAGCGACCGCTGCTCAGCCCGAATGCCTGCAGATTGCTAGGTGTCGTGTGGTCAGCACGACGAATCCTCTCGGCCGTTATTCTTGGCTTTCGAGACCGGGGCCGCTATTTCACCGTCAGACAGCTCATCAATTCTAATCACGTAGGCTGAGTGGACCTCGAACCAGCCCTCAAGTCGAGGTAAAAATCCCTGACCTGGCCGGGAATCGAACCCGGAGCCTCCGAGTAAGAGGCAGGCATGCTAACCTTACACCACGCGGCTGGCTCCTATCATAATGAGGGACTTCATAAACACCATTAGGATTTTCTGCACACCAATAGCAAGAGTTATGACTGTTCACGTGTTCATTAAGACGAAACCAGAACTTTTTACGAAAACACGGTGTTGTAATGATCACTGTTTCTTTTTTTTTCTATTTGCTTTACGTCGCACCGACACAGATATGTCTTATGCCGACGATGGGATAGGAAAGGCCTAGGAATTGGAAGGAAGCGGCCGTGGCCTTAATTAAGGTACAGCCCCGGCATTTGCCTGGTATGAAAATGGGAAACCACGGAAAACCATCTTCAGGGCTGCCGACAGTGGGGCTCGAACCCACTATCTCCCGATTTCTGGATACTGGCCGCACTTAAGCGACTGCAGCTATCGAGCTCGGTGATCACTGTTTCATTATGTTAACAGCTGAGATTCAGCCTGGCGACTCATGCTTGCCAGGTCGAACACGTGCAGGCTGCTTGCAAGGTCAGAACTATGCGCGCGCCTCCCATACTCCAGCTGACGTAGCGCAGAGTACAGCACCGAGCGTTAGGTCTGGTTTTAAAAGAGAGACCCTGTATTTCGCTGCACGTACGACTTTCTTCAGTGGCATCGCGCTCGAACGTGCCGTCTTTTGTTACATTTTGAGGTCGAGGGCTGATACAAAAGAATCTCGAGTAATATGTTTGTGAAGTCTCAATATCTTTGTCCAGATACTCCTGTTTTAGCTTCGAACCTTTGCTGGCGATATGTAGTGTCTACAGTGCACTATGTCTTCTGGTATGGGCTAGAATAAATTTGTTACTTTCATTGACCTGTCTCAGTCTCATCCTTGGCTTTGACAATATGAAAGTGACCGAGATATGAGCGATGCTAGTAATACCATTCCTCACGCAGCCAGTCCCTGTTACGAATGGGGTGAAAATATATGGTGCATGCATTTCAGCGGGCTTTGCAGACTGATACACTGATCAGCCAGAACATTATGACCACCTACCTACTATCGATATAGACCCGTCACTTGACAAGGAATGACTGCTGGTGAGACACATGCACGGTGCATGTAGTATCAGTGAGCGTGCTGTCCTTGTGTAGAATGAGGAAGGCGCGTGATCTATCTGAGTTTGACAGAGGGCAGATTGTGATGGCCCGAAGACTCGGCATGAACATTTCTGAAACTGCACGACATGTCAAGTGTTCGAGGAGTGTTGTGGTGAGTATCTTCAACAAGTGGCGAAACAAAAGGGGAAACGTCGAGGTGTTGGGCGGCCACCCCTCATTGCTGATGTCGGACGTCGTAGGCTGGGCAGACTGGTAAAACAGGACAGGCGTTGAACTGTTGCGGAGCTAACAACAGACTTTAATGCTGGGCAGAGTACAAGTGTGTCTGAACACACAGTGTACCGAGCACACCTAAGGATTAACCTCCGCAGCCGACGACGCATGCATGTGCCAATGTTAACACCACGACATCGGCAACTACGACTGAAATGGGCACATGACTGTCGTCACTGGACATTGGCGCAGTGGCAGAGCGTTGCATGGTTTGATGAATCCTGATACCGTCTTCATCATGCCGATGGGAGGGTGCGAATCCGTCGTCTTCTAGGGGAACAGCTCCTTGACACCTGTACTGCGGGACGGAGACAAGCTGGCGGTGGCTCAGTTATGCTCTGGGGAACATCCACGTGGGCATACGTGGAGCCAATGAAGCTCATGCAAGGCACCATGATGGCCGAGAAGTATCGTACACTGATTGCAGACTTCGTACACCCGTTCATGACGATCATGTTTTCCAACGGCAGTGACATTTTTAAACAAGATAATGTGCCATGTCACAGGCCAGGAGTGTGATGGAGTGGTTTGAGGAAAACAGTGGCGTGTTGCAATTAATGTGCTGGCCCCCCAGCTCGCCAGATCTTAACCCGATCGAAGACATCTGGGATGTGATTCAACGTGGCGTCAGAGCTCATCGCTACCCTCCCCGGAATTTACGGGAATTAGGTGACTTGTGTGAGCAGATGTGGTGCCAACTCCCTCCAGCTACCTACCAAGGCCACATTGCTTCCATGCCAAGACGCGTCGCCGCTGTTATCCGTGCCAAAGGGGGCCATACCGGCTGTTCCATAGGTGGTCATGATGTTCTGGCTGATCAGTGTATGTAATAGCAACTTCTGGCCCAGTGAGGAAAGCAACGGGTAAATACCGGTACCTCACTCCTCATTTCCTTAGTATTTCTCTTCAGTGACACCTAGGCTATCTATTGACAGCTGTTGGTGGACCTGTGGAAGATCAGACCAGCCTTTGGGGTGAATCCCCAACATACATATGATCTTTTAGTGTTACATAACCCGGACATTTGGCTAGCCCTGGACCAATAGTAAGAGTAACTAACAGATTATGGCTATGCCGTATTACGTCTTGCTAGTCGTCATTTAGAGAACGGATTATGAAAACTAAAACAAAAGGCACTCTACATCTTACGAAAATTGTAACAAAAGGCAGGATTAAACGCAATGCAATAGTAGAAAGTCATCTGCAATGTATACAGGTTGGTTGGAAACAACATGAAGCGGGTATATGAGTGTTACAGGGTTGGCAATACTGATAAATAATTTGAAAGAAATAATACAATATCTCGCTCCGTTGTCATTTAATCAGCTGCTGTAGTTAACCAATCAGATCGCTTCGCGGGCGAATTCAAATGGGCTTTGCGAGGCGGTGTTGCTAAATCTTCGCCAAGGGAGGGGTTTGAATACAGACCTCCGAGCTTGCAAGTGCGCTACGGTAACACTGGCTGAAACCAACGGTGTGTTTGTGTTTGATGCTGATTTCTCACTCAAGCCGTTCTTAAGTCACGCGCAGATTTAGCAACACAGCCGCGCAAAGCCCATTTCAACTTCGCCCTCGAAGCGATCTGATTAGCCAACTTGAACAGCTGGTAAAATGTCAACGGTGCGAGATATCTAATTATTTATTTCAAATTATTTATCGGCATCACCAAGTTTCTCAAGTGCCTGGTTAACGTTGTTTCCAACCACTCTATATATGCATGTTTTCGTGTTCTAATATAATTTACTAATGGTCACCGATATTAACCCATCTTTTATCTGAAAACCATTATGATCTATCATCATCATCCTTTAACTGTCTCCATTCGCCCGGTGCGGTACAAGGGCGCTCTCCACCTTTGTTTATCCAGGTGCACAAGAACCTCGTTTACCCGGCTCCCATTTATCCGGATCGAAAATAGTAAAACACTATTTTTGCTTGTACAGTATTTCTTTTACGGGACCGATTCTTCTTTAATGTCTTTTTCGCCAAGGATAGTTATGGACAGGAATTGGAAGTAAGTCGGCCGCGGTCTATCAAGGCTACCGTCCCGGCATTCTCCTGGAATTGAGAATGGGAAACCGTGGACTCTTCTGGGTTCCTTGACACATCTGTATGCATTCCCAGATGGTCGGACGTAGATATGAACGACGTAAATGACTGGTTGAAAGTGACCTTAATTCAGGCTACGGTATAATGACAGATGAATAAATCATTGCCTCTTGCTCCTCGGCAGGTAATGTCGAAAGTGATGGTGAATTCAAACATGAAACCGGCGCTCCATCAGAAGAAACAATGACTCATGGAGAGGCAGCAATGCAGCTGGACAAACTGATAACCTATTTAGAATCCCAGACTGAAACCACACCGGCAGAAATGATGTTAGTAAAACGTCTTCGAGATCATGCGGCACGCAAACGCTATACAAATGTAAAACAGAAAAAGCTCACACATTATTTTAGTGCATAAAAGAGTCGTAAATGCAAGAAAAATGTTCTTATATTTTTTTACAATTGAAAAAAAAGTATTATTGAACAACTTTGTTAATATATTATATAACATATACTGTACTTGTTTTTTAGTTTTCCAGATTATCCCGATTTTCCGTCATCCGGATCAATTCCGGTCCCACTTTATCCGGATAAACAAGGTTCTTGTGTACATTTCCTCCTTCTCAACTTGGTGCCATTTCATTCCTCTTTCTTTTAGGTTCTGTTTACTTGACTGATTCACCGTTTCCTTGGTCTGCCTCTAGGTCTTTTGCTTTTGCCTTCTATTACCTTTTCTACCTATTTTCTTGCTGTTCTCATTTGATCCATCCTTTGTTCATGTTCTTACATTTTCGCTTGGCGACTGCTTTACTTGTGTACTATGACCTATGACGGATCTCTTCATTCGTCGCCATACAGTAAGACCTATCTGTGTCGGTGAGACGTAAAGCAAAACAAAACAAAAATCCGGATCTTATCTCTTCTTGTTTTCTGTAGCAATGAGCTCAGGAACTTCATTTCTGCAGTTTGAAGTCTGCAACTATCTCTACTGCTGATCTACAGGTGCCAAGGGCATATGTAGCTATTGGCACGAAATATACCTGATGAGGGGATCTCTTTGTCCCAAAGAAGAGACCTAACGTGGTCATAAAATTGTGTTCCTTATGAACTCCCATGGTCGGCCCCGTGGAGTAGGGCCTAGGGGTAGCGTGCCTGCCTCTCGCCCGGAGGCCCCGGGGTGGATTCCCGGACAGGTCATCGAATTTCTCTCAACCTGAGGGCTGGTTCGAGGTCCACTCAGCCTACGTGATTAGAATTGAGGAGCTGTCTGGCGGTGAGATAGCGGCCCCGGTCTCGAAAGCCCAGAATAACGACCGAGAGGATGCGTCATGCTGTCGTGCTGACCACACAACCCCTCGTAATCTGCAGGCCTTTGGACTGAGCAGCGGTCGCTGGGCAGGCCAAGGCCCTTTCAAGGGCGTTAAGTGCCGTGTGGGGGCGGGGGTATGATCTCCTCTATATATATATATAAACTTATATTAATGGCCACGTAACCTAATATAGTGAAATTCTAGTTGCGAGATCCTAACCGAAGAAGCCAATGACTTCGCTGTGTGGCCCCTTTAAGCAACAAACATCAGCGTCATCATCATCAGATCCTAACAGAAGAGGTCTTTCGTGCTCGATTCATATGGAAAGACGTAGGTTCGTTTCTCTGTAAGGAAGCCAAAATATTTTAGAACGATCCTTCCACATTATTTTGTAGTCATTGAATGAAAACCTACAACCTGTTTTCCAGTCAATGACCGGGTCAGGGATGTAATGAATGAATCATATATAGGCTATTAGTACGATGGGGTCGCCACTCCCAAAGTGATTTATGAATGACTGATAGATGCTATGAAATGAGAATGGAGAGTGTTACTGGAATGAAAGATGACAGGGAAAAGCGGAGCACCCGGAGAAAAACCTGTCCCGCCTCCGCTTTGTCCAGCACAAATTTCACATAGAATGACCGGGATTTGAACCACGGTATCCAGCGGTGCGAGGCCGACGCGCTGCCATCTGAGCTCTTTGTAGTCATTACATATTCAGTCCGGCTCCATGGCTAAATGGTTAGCGTGCTGGCCTTTGGTCACGGAGATCCCGGGTTCGATTCCTGGTGGGGTCGGGAATTTTAACCATTGTTGGTTAATTTCGCTGGCACGGGGACTGGGTGTATGTGTCGTCGTCATCATTTCATCCTCATCACGACAAACAGGTCGCCTACGGGAGTCAAATCAAAAAGACCTGCAACTGGCGAGCCGAACTTGTACTCGGACACTCCCGGCACTAAAAGTCATACGCTATTTCATTTCCTTTCATTACATATTCAAAATACGATTGCACTTGGGTGAAGTAAAGCTGGAGTGAGTTTATCGCAGCTGGTAGATAATAGTAGAACGAGTGGACCGAGTACGGTCTTCACTAAGTCTCACATTACCGACAGGTCAAGATGAATTTTGGAGAAGAATTTATGAGTGCTACAAATGTAAAATAAATTTAAAAAATAAGGTGAATTAAGAATTGAATATGCGTTCATCTTCACGGACTAGGTAAGGTAAGGGTGTATTCTGCCCGAAGGCTGGTCCGAACCTCCGCAGAGGTGTGTCTGAGCCGGAGTTTATGCGGTAGGGTGGCTCCTCCATTCCCTTACACCCCACCAACAGCGCGTGGCAACCCATCCAAACCTCGACCATGCCCAGTGTTGCTTAACTTCAGAGATCTCACGGGATCCGGTGTTTCAACACGGACTAGTGACGTTAAAATGATTCATTGGCTGAACGGTCAACGTTAAGGCCTTCGTTTCAGAGGATCCCGCGTTCTATTCCTGTCCGGGTCATGGATTTTAATCGCATCTAATTAATTCTTCTGGCTCGGGGAGTGCGTTTTCCTGTTTGTCCCAACAGTTTCCTCTTCCTATTCGGTCAACGCACTACACTACCAACCACCGCTGAAACACGTACCGGTAATCGTGATTGCATCCACGAGTTACTGTTGGTGGCTGTAAAACGGGGCGAATTTCATATGTGATACAGGTTTTTTTTTTTTTTTTTTTTTTTTGCGTCGAAACGACACAGATAGTTCCTATGGCGACGATGGGACAGGGAAGAGCTAGAAGTGGGAAGGGGGCAGCCGTGACCTTAGGTGCAGCCCCAGCATTTCCTGGTGTGAAAATGGGAAACCGCGGAAACCCATCTTCAGGACTGCCGACAGTAGGGTTCGAACCCACTATCTCCCGAATACTGAATACTGGCCACACTTAAGCGACTGCAGCTATCGAGCTCGTTGTGATACAGTTTACACCCGCGACCCCACAGATGTGGCAAGAGCGGGTAGTAGAAAACGTTAGATAGGTCTTTGCCGAGAGAAGTGGCCCGTTATGGCTATGAAGCCAAGCTCTGCATTCGAGAGATCTGTGGGTTCGAACCCCACTGCCCGCTGTCCTGAGAATGGTTTCCACATTTTCACTTCCAGGCAAAAGCCGGCACAGTTCCTCTTCATAGGCTACAGCCGATTCATTGCACCTCCTTACCCAGTTTCCTTTCACCACCATTCATTTCATATTCATTAGATGTAATTAGCTGCCACCCCTGGAGACCCGGGTTCGATTCCCAGCTCTGCCTTGAAGTTTGAAAAGTGGTACGAGGACTGAAACGTAGAGTCCACTCGGCCTCGAGAGGACAGCTGAATATAGGGAGTTCGATTCCCACCTCAACCATCCTTGGAGTGGTTTTCCGTGGTTTCGCGCTTTTCAGTAGGTATATGACGGGATGGTACCTAACTTGGGGCCACGATCGCTTCCTTCCCTCTCCTAGCCCTTTCCCATTGCATCGTCGCCATATGGTTCGGCTCCATGGCTAAATGGTTAGCGTGGTGCCCTTTGGCCACAGGGGTCCCGGGTTCGATTCCCGGCAGGGTCGGGAACTTTTACCATAATTGGTTAATTTCGCTGGGGGGCTGGGTGTATGTGTCGTCTCCATCATCATTCCATCCTCATCACTACGCGCAGGTCGCCTACGGGCCTCAGATGAAAAGACCTGCACCTGGCCAGCCGAACTTGTCCTCAGACACTCCCGGCACTAAAAGCCATACGCCATTTCATTTGTCACCATATGACCTCTCTGTGTCGGTGCAACGCAAAGCAAATTGTAAAAATAAAAAGATTAAGAAGCTCAGTTGAGTTTGGCGTCAGGAAGGGCATTCGGCCGTAAAACTTGCCATAATATTAATTATTTTCACCTCATCGCCGACCCGTATTAATAAATGGGTCTAAGGGACAGTCATAGGCCTACTACGTAGTGAATAATAATGATGTTATTTGCTTTACGTCCCACTAACTAACTCTTTTACGGTTTTCGGAGACACCGAGGTGCCGGAATTTAGTCCCGCAGGAGTTATTTTACGTGCCAGTAAATCTACCGACACGAGGCTGACGTATTTGAGCACCTTCAAATACCACCGGAGTGAGGCAGGATCGAACCTGACAAGTTGGGGTCAGAAGGCCAGCACCTCACCCGTCTGAGCCACTCAGCCCGGCTACTACGTAGTGAAACAGGGCTTTTAGCTATTAAAGAAAACGCCTTTTTTAAAGATTGCAGCTGTGCTTTCACAAGTTTGAACTGAGTTAATTGTGTTTGAGATACAAATATATTTGTTTACGTTATTACTCTGGGAATATTCCGTCGCTGGGACATTTCCAGTGGTTTATCGCCACTTTCACAAGTCACCTCTCTCCTGACCAGTGAAAGTGCTATCCAGCTGTTAACATAATCTGGGTCGTTATATTATGCCAGGGAAGAACTTTGTTGTGAAGCGCTGTGGTTCCTCTATGTTAGCGTTTCCGGTGTGTGATTCACCTTGAAGTGTAGGCGTATTACATGTCATCCTTCCTGCCACTCCTTGATCGCGAAGTTCAAGGTAACTCATTCAATTGTTTATTTTTCTTTAAAATGCAACTGTTTCCATTCAGATCTTTAACTACGTCGCTGAATTCCTTGATGGAACGATTTGCTACAATAGTCGTTACCTACCATAAAAACCCACCTAATTGGCATCAGTGCAGGACCTTGATTTCTTTTTAGTACATTGTTTTTCTTTGCGTTCTGCGCCACCGATGGCCAAACGAAGGATTTCGTTTGTTGAGATTGTAGTTCTTACAAATTATAGACCAGTCATCAATTTGTTAATTGCTTAACTCCATTAATTGACCACTTAGGATCACGCTGCAATTCTATATTTTATTTGTCTGAAGTTTGCTCTTCCTCCACTACTCCTTCCTTCATATGGGCACTATGCAATCTTCTGTTCATCCGTCCAGGTTCTTCCTGTCTTTTCTGTTCTTTTGACTTGAAATACTTCCAAATTTTGAAGCTTGGTCCGAAATATTTTCCTGTTTAACATCTACACTTTCTGGATGTTAGACTTATCTAGATCTTTACGAACTTCCTTAATCCAGGTCGTCGTTGTCTTCTCGTTCCACGGGTAGTCGAATAACGTTTTGGTTAGTCTGGTTTTGTCCATGTTCAAGAAATGATAACCTCCTCTTTTTCATGGTCTCTGAAATTTTCTCACCGAGCTCGATAGCTGCATTCGCTTAAGTGCGGCCAGAATCCAGTAATCAGCAGATAGTGGGTTCGAGCCCCACTGTCGGCAGCCCTGGAGATGGTTTTCCGTGGTTTCCCATTTTCACACCAGGCAAATGCCGGGGCTGTGCCTTAATTAAGGCCATGGCTGCTTCCTTCCACTTCATAGGCCTTTCCTATCCCATCGTCGCCCTAAGACATATGTGTGTCGGTGCGACGTAAAGCATATACCAAATAGCAAGACATTTTCTCCGTTTTTGTAGACTTCATTGTTGTTCTGAAGTTTCCAGCCGTTTTCAGTCTGGATTGGGCCCAAGGTTTTCCGTAGCAAATCTTCTTTTTAGGATCTCCAGCTTCTCCAACTTGTAATTCATCGAAAGGCATTCGCTGGCATGCAGGCATTCTGTTTTTACTACAGTGTTGCACTGCCTTATTTTGACATTCCATGAGATGCATTTCTTGTTGTAGAAGTTTTTAGTTAGTCATTATTATTATTATTATTATTATTATTATTATTATTATTATTATTATTATTATTATTATTATTATTATTATTATTTCTTCGTTATGCCCGACTACGGAGCGCAGTTGAACTTATTCAGCTAATGTTGTTGCCCTTTTCTTCTGCATAAATCTCTTCATCTTCTCCCTGTGTGGCTTTTCTTGCGATCTACTGACCAGATTTTGTTGGTGGTAGTGCTACGCTGACGTAGCAGGGAGAGATGTGATACACCCTCGTGGTGCGTCTCAGGTGGCGGATAGAGTGGTCCTAACCGGCTTGCTGGCGGACTTCGAAATAAAATAGCTCTCGCGGATCAAACACAAACCCCCTGTGGGTGGGGGACGCATACGAAGAATACACCCACGGTATCCCCTGTCTGTCGTAAGAGGCGACTAAAAGGGGTGACCAAGGGATTATCGAATTAGAACCATGAGACTACTTGTAATTAGTACCATCACGCAGGGAACACCATGGGTCGCCTTTACTTGCGAGTAGTACCACTACCGAGGTCGATAGCTGCAGTCGCTTAAGTGCGGCCAGTATCCAGTTCGGGAGATAGTAGGTTCGAACCCCACTGTCGGCAGCCCTGAAAATGTTTTTCCGTGGTTTCCCATTTTCACACCAGGCAAATGCTGGGGCTGTACCTTAATTAAGGCCACGGCCGCTTCCTTCCCACTCCTAGCCCTTCCCTGTCCCATCGTCGCCATAAGACCTATCCGTGTCGGTGCGACGTAAAGCAACTAGCAATAAAGTAGTACCACTATGTTAGGTACACAATAGGTTTGTGATTAGTAGCAACAGAGTGTGAATAGGGTGGGATTTACAGTACCCATGATTGCAGTACCACTACATGCAGAACACCACGGGCTTACGTTGCCTGTGATTAGTATCCACTGTGTGAGGATCAGCACCCGATATATGAGTCCCTGTGATTAGTACACCTATGTGAGGAACACCATAGGTTTGCGTTGCCTGTAGGTGCCGCCGCAATGTGAGAAGCACCATAGGTCTGTGTTACATGCGCGTATTACCAACACCACCTAGATATAAGGCCTGTGCATGGTGTCGAGATTAAAAGGAAAATGGCGGACTGTTGAGGCAATGCCTTGTGAAAGTGATCCGTAATTTTGTCATACAAAATACAATAATGGTCTACAAATGTTGTGTGCCTAATTGTAGGGGAAACTACAGTGCCAATAGCAAAGTACAGATTTTTAGATTTCCGAAAGGTGAAGATCTAAAAAAGAAATGGATATGTGCAATAAAGCGCGAGAATTTCTTTCCAACGAAGTGTTCAGTGGTAAGTAACTAGATACTAGGTTATGCATTTTTTATTCGCAAATGTTTTATTTCATAGTGTGTTCATATATTAATATAATCAAGAGATGGTAGTATAATATATCTCAAAAAATGGCTATTAGGTTAGACGGGATCTAACCTCTAACATGTCTGGTGAAATTCGTTCAGGTTAGGTTAACTGATTGTCTGTAATTGCAGGTTTGTGAATTACATTTTAATCCGTCCGAAATAAGGAAACATACTGAGTTCCACTGTGAGGATGGACAGCTTATAACTCTACCACTGAAGGTTCCACGACTTATCCCCAGTGCTGTTCCTTCACTTTTGCCAAATTGCCCAGCGTATTTGAGTAGTTCAAAAACGTATCGAGAAGGTCCTGAAGAGAAGAGAAGAAGAAGAGAAAATGAAAATATCCAGGCAGCAATCGAGGAGAGTGAAGTAGAATATAATTTACACAAGAATAGAATAACATTTTCTAATTTTACTGACCTGAAAGACAAGTTAAATAATCTGAATGTAGGTGAATCATGGGACATACTTCACAAAGGTGTAAATATAGTAATAGTTAAAATTGTGTTGAACCCTGAACCTGAAATAATTAGTTCTATAGTTATCAATGAAACTTTGGAGTTAAGTGTATACTATAAGAACATAAAATTAGACAGTATTGGTAACTTTCATTTCCCACAGTCTGTAAAGGACTTGGATGAAATTTCAGTGCTTCTTGAAAAAGTTGACACGTTAAGTTCTGAGGTTCACAGTGCAAACAGCACTAATGACATTTTAGGTTTAGCAGCATACCTTTTGAAACAAGTCAGCATGTTAGAACCGAGACTAAAAGGACAACTTGAATTCATGATTGAACAGATTGCACTTTGGTCACACGAGAGGAGGAGTTATAGTCCATCCTTTCTGATTTTATCTTCAATATTGCAGTCCATTTCACCCCATTGCTATGCATACCTCAGACATCTCAATTTATTGTATCTGCCTCATCCATGTACCATCAGGAGGCTTTCTTCTTCTTTAAAAGTAGATCCTAGAATAGAACAGCACGATAACAATTTCCTGAAGTATATAAGGGATAAATTTTCTGGCAATGATAGTGATAAGTTCATTGTGCTTATGATGGATGAAATTCATGTTAAACCATTAATGGACTATAAAGGTGGTAATGTTGTTGGAAAAGCATTCAATGATGAGCAGTTAGCAACAGGTGCTTATTGTTTTATGGTTTCAAGTTTGTTATCTGATTTTAAGGAAGTAGCTCACATATTACCTGTAAAATCAATTACTGGAGAATATTTGCATGGTGTACTAAGAAAAGTTATTGTAGGATTAGAGGAAATAGGGTTTAAAGTTGTTTATGTTGTTAGTGATAATAGTTCTGTAAACAGAAAATGCATGCAAATATTTTCACCTGAAAATGAATTGAAATGTGTTTATCCACATCCTGCTGATGAGAGCAGACCACTTTTCTTTGTGTTTGATAGTGTTCACTTGCTCAAATGTGTTCGCAATAACTGGTTAAATCGAAAGGATGAGAATATGTGCATGAACTTCCCTGATTTTGAAGGTAACAGTGCAGTGCAGTGTGCTTCTTTTCTTACAATTAAGAAATTATATGATCTTGAGCATGAAAAGTTCATAAAATATGGTTATGGTCTGTCTCTCAAAGCATTAAGTCCTTCATCATTTGAAAGGCAGAATGTAAAATTAGCTCTGCAAGTTTTCAATGACAATGTATAGAAGGGCTGAAAGTGTTAGGTGAAAAGTGTAAGCTACCTTATTATAAAGAAACAGCCTCATATATCAAAATAATAATAGATTGGTGGGCTGTTGTCAATGTCAAAACACCAGGTAAAGGGGTAAGGCTCAACAACAGCTTAATGTGTCCAGTCTCTTCGAATTCAGGGGAAGGGCTTCAATATTTGAAGAAATTCCTACAATGGCTAGTAAAGTGGAGAGATCTAGGTGTAAAAGGTTCATTATCATCTGAAACAATGGCTGCTTTGTTATTGACAACTGAAGGATTGTTGATGTTGATAGAATATTGTTTGTCAAAACTTAATTTTGCATATGTCCTATTAGGAAAATTTCAAACAGACATATTAGAAGACAGGTTTGGGAAATATAGGCAGCTTGCAGGAGGGCAGTACAATATTTCTGTGAGGCAGTTGTTTGAAGTTGAAAAGAAGTTAAGGTTACTGTCATCACTGACTCTAAAGATAAGATCAAACGCATTTGGGGAGATTGAAGTAGATGAGTTCTCTGACCCGCCTCCTGAATCCTCTGCCTTTTTGGATTTTGATAATTCATTGTGTAAGAGCATAGATGTACATATAAGTTTACACGATATTGAAAACTGTAACAATGACATGCCAATTTTAGTCTATTTAGCAGGTTATTGTTGCTATAGTGTCTCAAAATATTTGAAATGTGAACACTGTAAAGGAATTCTTGTTACTGAGGACTTCATTGATGTTGATGATGAGGCATATAATCTAATTAGAAATAAGAGTAGGGGTAGGCTTTTGTTCCCTGAAATGTTTGTTATCAATGTACTAATACATAATTATCTGGTCGTAACAAAATTATGTACAGATTTTGAAACAGAGTTTCTTTTAGTAAATGACCATAGGGAGGTTGCATGTGAGAGTACAATGAAAATTATTCATGATAAAGAACTTTTGTGGGAGCCAGATATGTGCAATAACAGACATACATCAGAATGTGTTTGTAGAAAACTGGTGTGGACTTCAACAAACATTCTTTTGAATAATTATTGTAAGAAAAAAAGTTCCATGTCAAAGAATGTATTGACGAGGAAGAAACGTGTTATTTGTCAACAGGACTGAATTTCATGCAAATCTGCATTTATGTAAATAAGTGTGTTGTTGCTTTCAATTTTTTTGTGGGTGGGGGGACAAAATAAAACAATTATTATGAATTTCGGTATTCTGCTATTCCCTTAATTCTTGAACCTCACTTGAGTTTCAGCATTATTTAGAAACCTTGTGTATCAACTATCCCTAATTTTTTCAGAAATAGTTTTTTGAAGGTGTAAGTGACTTTTATCTGAAAGAATGAGGGTTTGGGGTAATTATTTTGAGGTTTAAGTAGCCAGATCAATTAAAACATATGGTAAGATGCCATAGTGACATTATAATGATTGCCTCTATTGTCAGCCATCTTGGTTTCGTGCTCAGGCCTTATATCTAGGTGGTGTTGGTATTACATTACCTGTGAGTAGTACCATAATGTGTGGAATACCGCGAGTCTACGCTGCTTTCTATTAGTACCGCAACATGGCAAATACCATGGTTCTACTTTACTATTGATAAGTACCATAATGAGGGTCCGATGACCTGCATTTTGGACACCTTTAGACAACAAGCATCATCGATTCAGGATTGTGTTTTAGAAGCAGTCCCTTGGTCAGTAAAGCTATTGATTTACGATAGTTTCTGGGAATGTGGGGCATTACGGGTCGGATCCACAGATTGTTTTAAATCCATATTCACCAATTCATTCTTCGTCATCACGTATTGAATTCTGATCAGTGGATGATTTTGGACTTTTAAATTGTCATTACACTTCGACTCATTTCGTACTATTAGGGGCCGATGACCTAGATGTTAGGCCCCTTTAAACAATAAGCATCATCATCGGTGTGTAGAGTGTGTAAAGCGGTGACTGTCGACTAATTTTCTGAATTTAGATCTGTCTAATACAATGCCATCTGTGATACCTATTTCCTGAAGGTCGTTAAAACGCTTTCTGAGGGCTAAATGCTCTCTCTGAAGTCTCCATATTAAGTAGATTTATTTTTTGTTACATTAGTTTTTATAAGTAAGATGAGGGTTTTGCGACCTTCCCTACATGTTTCGTAACATGTTTACTCTCTGCCGGAGAACACCACTCTTTGTGTTTATATTATAAGCAGCACGCACACAGAGGTCTGGATTCCAAGGCCTGCTGTGTATGTCGAGAGCTATTTTGGTGGCTTCCTGGATTCCTTGTGACCGCCACGGGAGCTTGTGGGCACCCGCGAAGTGATCTCACTTTATAACAGGCCAGGCTTAGAAAACGATGTGCATTACTATTTCACAGGAGGACACGGAGAAGTGACTTTAAAATGAGAGAAATGAAATGCTCTCTTCCTGTTTCCTGATATTTACGGCACCTTCGTGTAGTTCACCTGTTAATCAGAACTGCATATCGTTATGATAGCCCGGATTTTTATGCAGTAATAGGTTAGATAGCAAACTAATATTTGGTTAGTAGGAAGTGTCGGCTACCCGCACTGCCATAGCGTAGTAAGAGTAACATAAATTACAGGGGTTTTGATGGATCTTACCCCTAATGTCTATGCAATACCCATAGCACAGCGGTTGTGAAGGTAGACTATACTTGCAAATCGCTTCAGTAAGTTTGCATTCTAACCTATTACTGCATAAAAATCCGGGCTCTATAAAAAGAATGTACAGTAGAAACCGTTTATTGTGACATCACTTTTAACGACGTATTAGATACAACAGCGAAATCTAACGGTCCCGGCTAAAACCTACATAAATACTGGATTTAAAGTCCGGCTCCATGACTAAATGGTTAGCGTGTTGGCCTTTGGTCACAGAGGTCCCGGGTTCGATTCCAGGCAGGGTCAGGAATTTTAACCATAATTTGTTAATTCCCCTGGCACGGGGGCTGGTTGTATGTGTCGTCTTCGTCTTCATCATCATTTCATCCTCATCACAACGCGCAAGTCGCCTACAGGAGCCAAATCAAAAAACCTGCACCTGGCGAGCCGACGTCTTCGGACACATTCCAGCACTAAAAGCCAATATGCCATTTCATTTCACTGGATTTAAAAGTCACTTAGTAAGACATATCGTATAAAACTGGGTATTTTTATCACATTTACCGAGATATGTATCGGCTATAACGCCCAATCCCTGATTTTTGTTTGTTACGCGTTTCGGAATTGCTGAAAACAGTGTAGGTTAAAGCTTATGTTCAAACTCTTGTGTTCAGTAGATTGTAGATTTTAAATCAGTTTGTCTGTTAAATAGTCAAGCCAAGCCTCACTGTGCATTCGGGAGATAGTTCAAACCCCACTTTCGGCAGCCCTGAAGATGGTTTTCCGTCGTTTTCCATTTTCACACCAGGCTGTAGCGTAATTAAGGCCACGGCCGTTTCATTCTCACTCCTGGCCCTGTCCTGTCCCATCGTCACCATAAGACTTATCTGAGTTGGTGCGACGTAAAACAAATTGTATTTTTTTAAACTATCTACTGTATACTGGTCTGTATTTAGGGCAGTCACCCAGGTAGCAGATTCCCTATTTGTTGTTTACCTGGTCTTTAAATAATTGCAAAGAATTTCGAGATGTATTGAATATCTTCTTCTTCTGCTTCCTTATCTGTTTACCGTCCAGGGTCGGTTTTTCCCTCAGTGAGGGATCCCACCTCTACCGCCTCAAGGGCAGTGTCCCGGAACCTGAGACTTCGGGTCGGGGGATACAACTGGGGAGGAGGAAGACCTCGCCCAGGTGGCCTTATCTGTTATGCTAAACGGGGGCCTTGTTGGGGGGGGGGGGGATGAGAAGATTGGAAGGGATAGACAAGGAAGAGGGAAGGGTGCGGTCGTGGCCTTAAGTCAGATGCCATCCCGGCATTTGCCTGGAGGAGAAGTGGGAAACCACGGAAAACCACTTCGAGGATGGCTGAGGTGGGAATCAAACACCCAGTCTACTCAATTGACCTCCCGAGGCTGACTGGACCCCTTTTCAGCCCACGTACCACTTTTCAAATTTCATGACAGAGCCGGGAATAGAACCCGAGCCTCCCGGGGTGGCAGCTAATTACACTAACCACTACACCACAAAGTATTGAACATATCCCTTAGTAAATTATTCCAGTCCCTAACTCTTCTTCCTATGAACGAATGAAACAAAACCTACAACCGGTTTTCCAGTCATTGACCGTGTGAGGGATGTAATCAATGAATCATGTATAGGCTGTTAGTACGATGGGGTCGCCACCCCCAGAGTGATTTATTAATGACTGATAGATGCTATGAAATGAGAATGGAGAGTGTTGCTGGAATGAAAGATGACAGGGAAATCCGGAGTACCCGGAGAAAAACCTGTCCCGCCTCCGCTTTGTCCAGCACAAATCTCACAAGGAGTGACCGGGATTTGAACCACGGTATGTAGCGCTGAAAGGCCGACGCGCTGCCGTCTGAGCCACGGAGACTCTCCTATGAACGAATATTTGCCGCAATATATCCTCTTGAATTCCAACTTTATCTTCATTCCTACTTTTAAAAACACCACTCATACTTATTCGTCTACTGATATCATTCCATGCCATCTCTCCGGTGACAATTCGGAACATACCGCTTAGTCGAGCAGCTCGTCTCCTTTCTTCCAAGTCTTCCCAGCCCAAACTTTGCAACATTTTTGTAACGCTACTCTTTTATCGGAAATCACCCGGAACAAATCGAGCTGCTTTTCCTTCGATTTTTTTCAGTTCTCCTATTAAGTAATCCTGGTGATGGTCCCATACACTGGAACCATACTCTAGTTGGGGTCTTACCAGATACTTATGTGCCCTCTGCTCTACATCCATACTACAACCCCTAAATACTCTCATAACCATGAGCAGAGATCTGTAACCTTTATTTAAAATCCCATTTATGTGATTACCTGAAGATACTACTACCAAATCACTTCATGAAGTTCCCATCCATTCTAATCTGCTTCCTACTCGATCATTTCCCTCAACACTTTCTCAGATTTTTATGTCAAAAATGAATTTGGACTTTCAGAAAACGTTTAAGCTGACTTTCCTGTAAAGGGCAAGCGCTTAAAAACTACAGAAAATAGGTTTCCCTGTTGACGAATTGATTGCTTTCGCTTGAGTACTTAGACTCCTGTGCTTCTGAGCCCAGTATTGAATTCCCTCCCCATCTCTTCTTCCTCGGAGAGTTTTGGGAATGTTTTTTATTTTTGTAGGGATCATGGGGGTATATTAAATCCTCTGGTGCAAAGTGTTAATTTTGTAGCATGCCCGTAAGTACCTCATTTTAATTCACGCTATTTTTCATTTTATACCCATATCCATCGCTACATTTTCTATTTCCATTTATTAAACTAGAGAGATGCCTGAAGACATCTGACCTAATCATTCTCATGTTCTAAAGGTCGAAGCGAACTTTCGTAGAATCGTTGCGACTCCTGAGAAGTTTATTTTTCTTCTCTTCTGTTTAAGAAGCATGGACGCAGACACTTCCCTCTCTGTTAGCTACATTTGTGTTTGAAGATACAAACACTTAGTTTCTTTCTACAGTTTTGGAGTGCTTTACAGCTGTTACTCTCCATTATTTTTTTATTATCACGTGCTTCCATCTTCCATTAGCAAATTACTTTTCTCTTCATTTAACATTTTACCGTAGCCTTAATGTTTTCGTATCTCAAGAAGCAAAATGAAGAAACGTATTTTGATCAGGGAGACCGGGTTGGTCTCTCATTCTTCATCTTCAGGGAAAGAAAAGTATAGATCGCGGATTCAGTCTGGACCAATGTAGATGGCTGCTGAAAGACAGAAAAAAATCCCTAACTCTCAACGTTTTACGTGAGAATATGCAACAAGAAAACAACCAGTGACTATTAGAACCTGAAAGTGATTTTATTTATTTATTTATTTATTTATTTATTTATTTATTTATTTATTTATTCATTCATTCATTCATTCATTTATTCATTTATTTATTCCGTGCGGTCAG
Organism: Anabrus simplex; assembly: GCF_040414725.1. Taxonomy (NCBI): domain Eukaryota; kingdom Metazoa; phylum Arthropoda; class Insecta; order Orthoptera; family Tettigoniidae; genus Anabrus; species Anabrus simplex. Next base: position 67,576,801 of record NC_090275.1, on the reverse strand, counting down.
GGGCACCCGGCTGTGAACTTGAATCCGGGAGATAGTGGGTTCGAATCCCACTGTCGGCAGCCCTAAAGATGGTTTTCCGTGGTTTCCCATTTTCACACCAGACAAACTCTGGGGCTGTACCTTAATTAAGTCCACGGCTGCTTCCTTCCAACTCCTAGGCCGTTCCTATCCCACCGTCGCTATAAGACCTATCTGTGTCGGTGCGACGCAAAAGCAACCAGCAAAAAAATTATTTATTTATTTATTTATTTATTTATTTATTTATTTATTTATTTATTTATTTATTTATTTACAACGGTGTGCCCAACTAAGGAGCGCGATTGAACTTATTTAGCAGATGAATTTGCTTTCTTCTCTCCCCAGAATCTCTTCTTCCTCTAGTTGTGTTTTTTCTTCCGTTCTTCCATCCATGCAACGCTGGTTCTCATTTTGGGTTTTTAAGCAAAATGGTGTCTGTTCACCAATGTTCTAAAGCTAGGCCTGCCCCATATAATTTTACCTGTTATGCTGATTTCTTGAAGGTCTTTTTTCAGTTTCCATTATCCAGTTGACTGTTTGTGAGGAGGCATAATTCAATATTATTTTAGTAAGTCTTTCATTGACTATTCTTTGAATATGGCCATAAAATTTCAATCGTCTTTTCCTACTAGTGTCTGATATTTTCTCAGAAGTCTGGTATAATTCAGGATAGGTCTACCTCCATTTCATTCACACTCCTTCTATGCATGCTGGACCAAAGATTTTGCTAAAGATTTTCCTGTTTTGTTTCTCTAACGTTTTATTTATTTATTTATTTATTTATTTATTTATTTATTTATTTATTTATTTATTTATTTATTTATTTATTTATTTATTTATTTATTTATTTATTTATTTATTTATTTATTTATTTATTTATTTATTTATTTATTTATTTATTTATTTATGGCGAAGTTTGGGCTTGTGGACCGCTCTATACTTAACCATTTAAATTACAAGATAATAAAAGAAATATAAATAATAGATTATGGAAGGTACTAGAGGCCACAGGTTGTTGTTTTTGTTGTTGCTGTTTTTATAACTAATGTCGTTAATCCGTAGAGCAATGACCTAACTATCTCTTAGAATGGGGGCCGATGACCTATATGTTTGGCCCCTTTAAACAACAAGCATTATCATCAGTTAGAATGAGCATGTTCTTTCTGAATTGTGATCATTTTTAAGGTGCATTGACCTCTTCCTACGTAGAAGATCTTGTAAGAAAATCTTGTAAGAGATCTTGTAAGCTTGTAAGAGCATATTATTCTTCTGGTGCTTATTTCCTATCGGGCTGTATTTGTCACTTCGGAAGATGTAACCGAAATAGGCTGGTTTCCTGTGGTTTTGAGAGGGTTACTTCACATGATTTCCCGAAAATTAACGGCTTGCATCTAATAAATACGTCAATTAATACACAATCACCCAGATGGTTGGCTGAGATGTTGCTGTGACCTTACATTCGTGAGATGGTGAGATAGTTTTCCATGGTTTTCAATTTCCACTCGAGGCAATTGCCAGTGTCCGAGGACAAGTTCGGCTCGCCATATGCAGGTCTTTTGATTTGACTCCCATAGGGGACCTGCGCGTCTTGATGAGGATGAAATGATGATGAAGACGGCACATACACCCAGCCCCCGTGCCAGAAATGGAAGTGACGTATGGCTTTTAGTGCCGGGAGTGTCCGAGGACAAGTTCGGCTCGCCAGATGCAGGTCTTTCGATTTGACCCCCGTAGGCGACCGACACATACACCCAGCCCCCGTGTTAGCGAAATTAACCAATTATGGTTCAAATTCCCGACCCTGCCGGGACCCCTGTGACCAAAGGCCAGCACGCTAACCATTTAGCCATGGAGCCGGACTATACCTTAGAAATAATGACATGGTTACTTCTGTCCCAAATTTAGTCATTTCCTTATTCTATCGTCGCCGAAAATCTATCACTGTTAGAACGACGTTTAACCACTAGCGATTTCAGGAGGGATTTTCTAAATGATTATCAAGTGGAAGGGAACCAGTCATTATTTTGGTTTTGTCCTATTTGCGGTCTCGCATTACAGTGGAAAGAAAGAATGTGAAGAAAGACCAGCTCGTGTCCCATTTGCGATCACTGTAAAATTATCATCAGCCTATCAGGGTTTTCCAACGTCCATGCAGCAGGGGGACTGCTAATTAGGGCGTACCTTGTGATAAGGATTTTTCCAACCCGTCCCCTCTCTCTTGAATGTTTTTTTGAGGTAATATTAGTCTGTATTTGTTAACATACTGTAATTATTCGAGCTGTAGACATCCATCGTTGATGTAGCTTTTGTTGTTATCTGCGTCCTTGCTTACGACATGCAGGTCATTGAGACGAAGAGAGGCGAGCCTTGTGCTTCATATTATGGGACACTCTTTACAGAAATGTACGGAAAAGTGAGGGGTGTTTGGTGACATGGGTGTTTCTTTTTTACCGCTGGCTTTACGTCGCACCGACACAGATAGGTCTTATGGCGACAAGGGGATAGGAAAAAGCTAGAAGTGGAAAGGAAGCGGCCGTAGCCTTAATTAAGGTACAGCCCCAGCAGATGCTTTTTGTGGAAATAGGAAACCACGGAAAACCACCTTCAGGGCTGCCGACAATGGGATCCGAACCCACCATTTACCGAATGCAATCTCATCTTTTCGCGCTATCATTATAGAATTATCATTTCTTCAAATATTAATCTAAACATTTTCTTAACATTAAGTTCTGGAATCTTGTATATCTAATCCGAGCGTACAGACAAAAATTATCATTCTTTTATATAGGTAAAAGTAGGCTGAGTGGCCGCGCGTTTTGACATGCCACAGCTATGGAGCCAAGCTCTGCATTCGGGAAACGCGTGGGTTCGAAACCCACCGTCGGCTGTTCTCAGAATGGTTTTGTGTGGCGTAATATTTTCACTCCCAGACAAATGCCGGGATAGTTCCTATCCATCGGCCAGAACCGAGTCCTCCAACCTCCTTACCCAGTTTCATTCACCATAACACATTTCATCTTCATTAACTCCTCAACTGAGGTTGCTGTCAGGAAGGGCATCCGGCCATAGAAACATGTCGTATACATTAATCTCATCTCATCTCCGATCGGGTATCAATAAACAAGACTAAAAGGGGTAGACATACATACAGATAGATGGAAGTAGGCTAATTTTATTTATAGCAGCTGTTTACTTAACGTGTCAGTATGAATGTTTGAACAATTTTAGCATTATTTAAGCAGTAATTTAATAGTGTCCCCTATTGTTTAAGAAAGTGTAACTGCTAAGTTTGAAATGAGCTATAATTGCTTAAAAAGGGTAGCACTGTCGGAGAAGCAAATTGTTCCAACAAAATCCTTTGTTTTGAAATTGGAAAGTGTAAAATTCAACGGTTTTAATACGCCCATCTTTTGTCCTATTTCATAAAACTCATTTAACCGCCTTTACACACACAACCATCTGTTAACTCTAAATAAGAGGTTGATTTGAGTCCTGTTTATTCTCTGGCAGTCTCAAACGGTAAATATAAGTAATTTAATGAGTTTCAACATACGATTCGTAAGAATCCCAGTATGTAGTTTCGCCAGTTACTTGAGGGATGTCTTCCTGTACCAGTCCTTCAGTAGGGAATTCCCTCGCAGCAACCTGACTATATGCCACTGATAAGAGTGATCGCAAATGGGACGACACCATTATTTTTTCCTAGTGGTTTAACGTCGCACTAACACATCGACATAGGAAAGGGAAAAGGCTAGGATTGTGAAGGAAACAGTGTTCCCAATTAAAGTACAGTCCCAGCCAGCATTTGCCTGGTGTGAAAATAGGAAACCACTGAAAACCATATTCAGGGCTGCCGACGGTGGAATTCGACCACTAGACATAGTATTCCAGCTATTCGATTCCTTCTACGAGGCGTTGATAGGAGTGGACAGGATGCGCTCTTAATGGAAAATGTCAGGGTAGTGTTCTTTTCACGCACACCCTCAATGGAGATGAGCTGCATATACCTCTTGAACCTCCTGCCATTCTTACATTTCTGGGAGTATCGAGAATCGAACCCGATTTTCCGCGAATAGCAATTGATAAAGAGTCGCAAAAACTAGTAGCAACTGGGATCTCAGTTACTTCTCAAAACTAGCACAGAGAGCAGCACTTGACACGCTTTGCAGCAAGCGGAACTAAACTAAGCAAGGCCGCCTAACACACCAGAGAAAGCGAGCTGGTTTGACACAGTAGTGTTCCGTTACGTACAAAGTTGTAAATCTTCGTTGAAGATAATATTGTTTGTTTTCAATTACTTCTGGCCTGAGCTGAGTCGACTGGTTCTAGATACTTTTCCCCGAAGTGCCTGACTAAACAGTTTGCAACATTTCGATTCTTATCTGACCTGACGATAATGTAATCACTTGCTACCGCTGCTATCGTTGGAGCGGAGTAAGACTATAACATGGTCCTAGAGTAGGGAAGTACGTCACATTAAGACCACAGAAATATTAGACGTCAGCAGTGAAACACACTTCGCTCTGGAATCCCACATTTTGATGAAACATGTCGAAACATTCCTATTGACAAGGAAAACAATTCGAAAAATAAGTTCTGTTCTCTATAATTCAGAACAGAGAAATTGATCGTACATGATCAACAGTGGTTGATCTCTCCGGATCCAAAGATAGTTGGTTTAAAACCGGAAGAGGTAGTGGGATTTTTATAGGGCGGAAAACAGTCCGTTCGACTCTCCATGCCGTACGGCATGTAAACGATCTCTGGTGACACATTTGGTGTTCACCCGACAAAATTCATTAAAACTCAGCTATTGAGGCCTAAACGAGATTTGGTTTAACCCTGCCATCTAATAGGCCTAGAGAAAAACACAACGTCGAAATTGACGAGCAGACAGCCAGATGGCGTCAAACTAAAATGGCTGCATACGGTAGCCGAGGCGTTATTATTATTATTATTATTATTATTATTATTATTATTATTATTATTATTATTATTATTATTATTATTATTATTATTATTATTATTATTATTATTATTAGTTGTTTTACGTCGCAATGACACAGATAGGTCTTATGGCGACGATGGTATAGGAAAGGGCTAGGAGTGGGAAGGAAGCGGCCGTGGCCTGAATTAAGGTACAGCCCCAGCATTTGCCTGGTGTGAAAATGGGAAACCACGGAAAACCATCTTCAGGGCTGCCGACAGTGGGGTTCGAACCTACTATCTCCCGAATACTGGATACTGGCCGCACTTAACCGACTTCAGCTATCGAGCTCGGTATTAATATTATTATTATTATTATTATCCGGCTCCATGGCTAAATGGTTAGCGTGCTGGCCTTTGGTCACAGGGGTCCCAGATTCGATTCCCGGCAGGGTCAGAAATTTTAACCATAGTTGGTTAATTCCCCTGGCACGGGGACTGGGTGTATGTGTCGTTTTCATCATCATTTTATCCTCACGACGCGCAGGTTGCCTACGAGAGTCAAATGAAAAGACCTGCACCTGGCAAGCCAAAGTCCTCGAACACATCACGGCACTAAAAGCCACACGCCATTTCATTTTATTATTATTATTATTATTATTATTAGTAGTAGTAGTAGTAGTAGTAGTAGTAGTAGTAGTAGTAGTAGTTTTTGTTAAAGCAGGGGAAAGTCTTTTAAAGACACCACTCGGTGTGGGAGTTGGATTTCCACCAACTAAAAACCCCTGCCCTCTTCACTCAGACCATTCTGGAACTGCTTGTCGGCATGACATCAGAATGGAGTGATGTATATTATTAAGTTCTTCCTTTCTCATCTTTCTCCTTCATCCCCATAATGCTTGTCGCCATTACCTTTACTGTGTTCCATGCAGACGGGCTCTCTATCATAATCTGAACCAGATTCCCTGGCGTGAGTCGTCGGCCAAGTTGTTGGCAGGCTTTCCTTCGTTCTTCTTCCCATCGAACACAGTAGAAAAAAGTGTGTTCTACTGTATCCCTTTCAGAACAGTACCGACAACCATCTCCCTGCGTCTTTCCCATCTTCATGGCATATACGCCGAATCTTCCATGTCCCGTCAGGATCTGCGACAGATAGTAATCTACCTGCCGATGTCGTAGTAGTAGTAGTAGTAGTAGTAGTAGTAGTAGTAGTAGTAGTAGTAGTTTTTTTGCTAGTTGCTTTACGTCGCACCGACACAGATAGGTCTTATGGCGACGATGGGACAGGGAAGGGCCAGGAGTGGGAAGGAAGCGGCCGTGGCCTTAATGAAGGTACAGCCCCAGCATTTGCCTGGTGTGAAAATGGGAAACCACGGAAAACCATTTTCAGGGCTGCCGACAGTGGGGTTCGAACCTACTATCTCCCGAATACTGGATACTGGCCGCACTTAAGCGACTGCAGCTATCGAGCTCGGTAGTAGTAGTAGTAGTAGTAGTAGTAGTAGTAGTAGTAGTAGTAGTAGTTTTTTTTTGTTATGGCAGGGGAAAATCTTTTAAAGACACCACTCTGTGTGGGAGTTGGATTTCCACCAACTAAAAACCCCTGCCCTCTTCACTCAGACCATTCTGGAACTGCTTGTCGGCATGACATCAGAATGGAGTGATGTATGTAATTAAGTTCTTCCTTTCTCTTCTTTCTCCTTCATCCCCATAATGCTTGTCGCCATTGCCTTTACTGTGTTCCAGGCAAACGGGCTCTCTAACATAATCTGAACCAGATTCCCTGGCGTGAGTTGTCGGCCAAGTTGTTGGCAGGCTTTTCTTCGTTCTTCTTCCCATCGAACACAGTAGAAAAAGGTGTGTTCTACTGTATCCCTTTCAGAACAGTACCAACAACCATCTCCCTGCGTCTTTCCCATCTTCATGGCGTATACGCCGAATCTTCCATGTCCTGTCAGGATCTGCGACAGATAGTAATCTACCTGCCGATGTCTACATTTAAGCCAGTCTCCTATGTTGGGTATTAGCTTTTTTGTCCATTGGCCAACATCGGTTGTGCCATCCCATCGGTCTTGCCAGTCTAGTAAGAGTTGGTTCCTCGAGGCTTTCTTTTCCTCAGCAGATATAGTTGCACCCCTTTCATGCCAAAGTTTTCTCTCTGCAACGAGGAGGTCAATGGGAATACTGGCAGCTACAACTTGTAAAGCTGCTGTCGAAACAGTTCGATATGCACAGGTAACTCTGAGCAGCATTTTCCTCTGTACTCTTTCCATAGCTCTTCGGTGAATCTTCCTCCTGAGTGCATTGTGCCAGATAGGTGCAGCATAAAGTAAAATGGAATATACTGCAGAGCACATAATCTGTCTCTTAACTGTTCTTGGTCCCCCGATGTTAGGCATAAGTCTGGCTAATGCCGATGCCTTCTTCTCTGCCTTTTGGGTTACTGCCTTCACATGTGCACCAAATGTGCAATTCCTGTCAATAAGAACCCCAAGGTATCGTACAGACTTTCCTGGGATAATCACTGTATCATTTAATAAGAAACGGACATTTTTCCAATTCCTGGAACCTTTCAAAATTACAGCCTCAGTCTTATGTGGAGCCAATCTCAACTTATTATTTACCATCCAAAGGTTAACTCGTCTCAGTGATTCATTTACTCGGAAGGTCAGTTCTTCTACATTCTCTGCTATTACCACTATTGCAAGGTCATCTGCATAACCAATAGATGTTGTCCCTTTTGTCAGCTGCAGGCGTAAGACACCATCATATAGAATGTTCCACAAGGTGGGTCCTAGGACAGATCCCTGTGGAACGCCAGCACTCATTTCAAGATCTTCTAAATCATGAAATCGTATTCTTCGTCCTTTGAAGTACTTAACGATTATTTGTTGTAGATACTGAGAAATGTTCATCCTACGAAGTTCTCTCAAAATAATGCTCCAAGAAGCAGTGTTAAAAGCATTTTTGACATCTAGCGTTATCAAGGCAGCCCATTTCTCACTGCTTTCTGCCTGTATTTGAATCACCCTCTCAATAGCTTGGGTTGTGGTTCTACCCTTTCTAAATCCAAACTGGTTCGAAGAAAGTCCTCCCTGTTGTTCAAGTTCTTTCTCCAGTCTAGTTTTAATCAATCCTTCGTAAAGTTTGCTCAAGGTGTTTAATAAGCACAGTGGCCTGTATGCTGATGGATCTAATGATAGTTTCCCTGCCTTCAATAACAGCACTAGCTTGGCTACTTTCCACTCATCGGGGAATTCACGCTTTTTTAATAAATCATTGAAGACTGATAAGATCCAACCAGGTGCCACCTCAACTGCATACTTGATGGCTTCTGGTGGGATTCCATCTACACCTGGTGCCTTACCAGTCTTCATATTGCGTGCTACCTCTTGTAACTCAACCACAGTGAACGGTTCTGCAACACAAAAATCTGATTCCGTTTCAAGTCTGTCATTAGTACAAGGGAACAACTCCATTGCTATGGCTTTCCTTCTATCAGCTGGGAGCTGAACTGGTACCCTGTTGATTATTCGACCGGTCACTATCTTATATCCCGCTCCCCAGATATCACTGTCTAGATCTTCGCATAGCTTTTGCCAGAGATTTCTCTTAGAATCTTTTATTAGCTTCATTAGTTGCCTCTTTGATGCCTTATAGTCAGCTTCTAATGGTATTAAGTTGACCTGGCTGATTTTTTTCCTAGATCTTGTAAGAATTCGTCTCTTGCGATTGCAGTCTTTCCTTTGCATGTCTATTTCATTGTTCCACCAGTAAGGGACACGTGTTTTATATTTTGTTGATCCCCTCAATCGGCTGGTCCTACAAGCATCTTTAAGAGCAGTAGTTACATCTTTTAGAGTATGTTGCACTGTATCTACAGTTTGTGACATCCACTCGATTGCAATTTTAAAGGTTTCCCAATTATAGTTCCACACCGTTTTCGTGATATCATTAAGCTTCTTCGATCCCTTAACTTGAAAGTAAATAAAACGATGGTCGCTGAGAGATTCATCTTCCATAACTTCCCAGTCAACAATGAATGATGCTATACCCTGCGTTGAGCAGGTGACGTCTATGAAAGACTCTGAGTTCCCTCTGGAAAAAGTTGGTAAGATTCCAGTGTTATGAACCACCAAGTCTAGGGTCGCTATCCATTCTGCCCAATATTCTCCCCTACGATCTGCAGTTGGTGCCCCCCACAGAGGCGACTTGACATTTAGGTCTCCGAGAATGATAGATTCAATACCTGACACCATGCAGTCCTGAACTATTGCATCTACTTCAGCTTTGAAAATATCAAAAGGGATGTTAGGAGAGATATAGCAACAATAAATCTGATATTGCTGAAGTTGAATACACAAATATCCTTCTTCTGCCCTTATGCTTAGCACCTCCAACTTATCATTTAAAAAATATGCAGCTACATCACATCTTTTGTCCGTGAACCAACCACCTTCGGCTACTCGCCTTCTGTTTGGCTCGCTAACAAGCACTAAGTCTACTTTCTTTTCCAAGGCTGTCGCATACATGATGTCATGACTGTCGGATTTCCTCATGAGATTCGCCTGCAGTATGTCCATTATTGGTCGTTTAAATTCAACTTCCTTGCCTCTAATATTAGCTTCCTGTAAGTAGGGCATTTCATTTGATCTGAGCGGTGGCCCTCCACTTGGCACATGGTGCAAAACGAAATGTTCCCACAATCCTTCGCCAAATGGCCTTCTTGTCCACAATTTAGACAGCTCCGTGACCGGTCATCCTTAACGTCGCAGTGTGGCGCTTTATGTCCAAATCCAAGACATTTAAAACACCTTGCAACTGTAACTTTTTCCTTCACCATACAGGTTGCCCATCCCACATTTATTTTCTTTTTCTTTAACAGTATTTTCGATGGTTCCGTTGGCAATATTACGGTAGCATTCAGATTTCCGAACCTCCCCGGTCTTACGGACGTAATATTGATCTGAGATTCTTCGACAGCAGCTTCTAAGGAGAGTGCTGCTCTGAGATAGTTTTCATTTAAATCCGGATCCATACCGTACACTAGAATTGTTGTCTCCTTCCTTTTTGTTGAAACCTCTATTTCCTTGACGTTTTTAGTTATCTCACGTTGTAATACGTCAGCCTTTCCTTTGCCTTCTACAGTAAGTATAAGGTCATCCTTTGCTGTTTTCCTTATTCGTTTTATTTTAACACCAATTTTTTCGATGTTTACTCCTTCCTTTACTGTTTTAAGCAATTCGGCGTACGTTTTTCCCGCAGCTTTGCACGTAACTGTTTCCTGAGTATTGTCATTTAAGGATTTCTTTTTCGATGTTAATCCCACAGAAACAGCCTGTTTTACCTGCGTTTTACCCGATTCCAAGCACCCTATTTCAATATCACTCTTACGAAACATCCATTCCAAGATTTTCCTTATATAATTCCGATCAAGGGTATCCGGGATAGTTATCAGCACCTTCTTTCTTGCATGAGTCTCAATTATCTCTTTCCAGTGGGTGAGACATGAATACAGGCTCTGCAGGTCATTTACTCCATCTTGATTAAATGAATATGGTATTACATATACATATCGCAGCTTCTCCCGCTCTCCTCCTCGACTCGTGTAGGTTTGCGTAACAGTGCGCAGGAATTCCGTCTTACCTTCCTCCAGATTAGAGTTCAGCAAGTCAGAGATTTCTGTATGCATATTCTTCATGCTTCTCATAATTCCATCCTCCTCTGTAAGATGTTTGGGATTTACAACCATTGATATATCCCAATCAGACAATTTCCCTATATTTCCGGAGATGACGTGCGTGTTACTGTAAACACAGTCAGGCCATTCCTTATCCAATAGCTTCGCAAACTCGTCAAAGCACGTAGCTTCCAAAAGGGTCTGCTCTATATCTAGCACTCTGTCACTGAATTGCGCCTGTGTCCCAACATCACGGGTTATTTTCTTACTGGAGGTAGTGCCCTGTTCCAAATCACTCCTAGCCTTTGGATCTTCATTCACATCAAATTGTTCCCATTCCCACGAACGACTACGGATTATTTCTGCCATTTGTCCCATTTCTTTAATACCTTTCTTTATCTCCGCTTTCGTATTGGGAGTCATCTTAACTAATGCTAATAAGTCTTCACTATGCTTGACTAACTTATCAATTTCTAGTCGCATCTCTTCTAATCCTACTCTTTGGTTTATAGTCTTCGTACTCTGTAGTTCCATGGTTACGTCCAGCTCCTCATCCGACATAGTATCTCTTTGGTTTTCTACGTCTATTTCAACCTCTTTGGATTTGACATTTCTATTCTCAGTACCTCTACTCTCTTTTCTCTTTGAAAACATAACCTTAAATCATTTAAAGCAATATAAATGGCCTATTTACCTTGTCAGAAAAGGGATGCCTCTTTAGCTCATCAAAGAGAGATAATACCGCGTTCTGAAGGGCAGCACTTCCACTTATAATCGCAATATATTTTAACCATACACAGCCTTTAAAACACCACTTAATTAAGCAAATACGCGGAGCACTAAACACCAGCCATTCAATAGCAGCACGCGAGTAGTAGTAGTAGTAGTAGTAGTAGTAGTAGTAGTAGTAGTAGTAGTAGTAGTAGTAGTAGTAGTAGTAGTAGTAGTAGTAGTAGTAGTAGTAGTAGTAGTAGTAGTAGTAGTAGTAGTAGTAGTAGTAGTAGTAGTAGTAGTAGTAGTAGTAGTAGTAGTAGTAGTAGTAGTAGTAGTAGTAGTAGTAGTAGTAGTAGTAGTAGTAGTAGTAGTAGTAGTAGTAGTAGTAGTAGTAGTAGTAGTAGTAGTAGTAGTAGTAGTAGTAGTAGTAGTAGTAGTAGTAGTAGTAGTAGTAGTAGTAGTAGTAGTAGTAGTAGTAGTAGTAGTAGTAGTAGTAGTAGTAGTAGTAGTAGTAGTAGTAGTAGTAGTAGTAGTAGTAGTAGTAGTAGTAGTAGTAGTAGTAGTAGTAGTAGTAGTAGTAGTAGTAGTAGTAGTAGTAGTAGTAGTAGTAGTAGTAGTAGTAGTAGTAGTAGTAGTAGTAGTAGTAGTAGTAGTAGTAGTAGTAGTAGTAGTAGTAGTAGTAGTAGTAGTAGTAGTAGTAGTAGTAGTAGTAGTAGTAGTAGTAGTAGTAGTAGTAGTAGTAGTAGTAGTAGTAGTAGTAGTAGTAGTAGTAGTAGTAGTAGTAGTAGTAGTAGTAGTAGTAGTAGTAGTAGTAGTAGTAGTAGTAGTAGTAGTAGTAGTAGTAGTAGTAGTAGTCATTGTCGGCTTGAAACACCTGTCGTCGTCAGCGCCTTTCGTAGTATGCAGGTTTAAATATCTCCTGGAACAGCTTGTTTCACTGAAAGACCTAAGCTAGAGGATGTAAATAACAATAATACAACAAAAAACAAACCGCATGGGACTACTGCCTTGATGGAGCTTGCCCTAACCATGCGACCACTGCTCAACCGGAAGGCCTACAGATTACGAGGTAAAACGGGTTAGCGCAAAGAAGAAAATAATGGTGCCATGGCGCCGAGTGCACATGGATATTTAACTTGACGTTTTAAACCTCCGGATATGAGTTTCAAGTCAAAGATATTTTATTCCAATAAATTTGATTCCGAACTTCCATAAAAAGCAAAAAATCTAAACTGACTACAGCCTCTTGAGTCAAATTCAAACCAAAACTAGAAGTTGATCACACGGCAACTGGGCTTTTAATCGACTGATCATGCAGACAGTAATAAAAACTTAGGCTACATTTAAATTTAACAAACTCTGATGTTCAGTTATTTTCACAATGTTGTATCTGTCGTTATAAGCTTTCAAAAGTAGGCTTCCTTTTTATTTTATTTTATTTTTTTCATTTTCTAGTTGCCTTCAGGGAGCTAGTAATGTACACGTGTCGGTTGCTCCGACTCCCTCATGCCGCCAGCCTGCTCGCCGCGATAAATAACAGGGAGAGAGAGAGCCCTTCTTTAATTCGGCCGGCCGGCTGGCGTATTGCAGCCATCCATTTAACTATCTGTTCGCCCTACCCCACCTTTCATCCTCAAACCGAGACTTTGTATGCATCTACTCTTACCTGCCTACTGTATCTCAATGTTTTCCTCTTCCCTGTATCTTTGAATGTTTACTCTCGCTTAACTGCTGTGCCTTCAGGATTTTAGAGAACTCTTACTAATGAAATTGTGCACTGGTTTCCAATGAAAATGAAAATCCACAGGCTGTTTACAGTCATTTAACTGGGTCAGTAATGAAATGAATGAAGCCTCCATCTAGCGGCGAGGAATGGAAGATAACAGGGAAAACCGGAGTACCCTGACGAAAACCTGTCCTGACTCCGCTTTGTCCAGCACAAATCTCAAATAGAGTGACCGGGATTTGAACCACGGAGCCCAGAGGTGAGAGACCGGCGCTCATCCGCGTGAACCACAGAGGCCGGTTTCCAATAATCTTGTTAAATATTGTCCCTGATTTTATTATCATTCCTTGTACTACTCTCGCTATCATGATTCTCAATGAGAAATGAAATGGCGTATGGCTTTTAGTGCCGGGTGTGTCCGAGGACATGTAGGGCTCGCCAGGTGCAGGTCTTTTGATTTGACTCTCGTAGGCGACCTGCGCGTCGTGATGAGATGATGGTGATAATGAAGACAAAACATACACCCAGCCCCCGTGCCAGCGAAATTAACCAACGATAGTTAAAATTCCTGAGCCTGCCGGGAATCGAGCCCGGGACCCGCGTGACCAAAGGCCAGGAGGCTAACCATTTAGCTTTGGAGCCGGATATGGGTAAGAGATACACTGCTCGACTCATGATCATGAGTTCGTTGGTTCGATCTTGGCTGAGTTAGTCGATGTCTCGTTGGCTGAATGGTCAGCGTACTGGCCTTCGGTTCAGAGGGTCCCTGGTTCGATTCCGGGCTGGGTCGGGGATTTTAACCTTCATTGGTTAATTCCAGTGGCCAGGGGACTGGGTGTTTGTGCTGTCCCCAACATCCCTGCAACTCACACACCACAAATAACACTATCCTCCACCGCAATAACACGCAGTTACTTACACATGGCATATGCCGCCCACCCTCATCGGAGGGTCTGCCTCACAAGGGCTGCACTCGGCTAGAAATAGCCACACGAAATGAAAAAGTAGGTCCATGTCTGAAGGGGAGGCATACCGTAAATCTTTCATGCTGTTAACAGAACTGTTGCGGACATAGAGAATGCTTGAGTCCGCCTCTGTGGTATAGTGGTTAATGTGATTAGCTGCCACCCCCGGAGGTCCGGGCTCGATTCCCGGCTCTGTCACGAAATTTGAAAAGTGGTACGAGGGCTGGAACGCGGTCCACTCAGCCGCGGGAGGTCAAGTGAGTAGAGGGGGGTTCGATTCCCTCCTCAGCCATCCTCAGAGTGGTTTTTCGTGGTTCCCACTTCTCCAGACAAATGCCGCGATGGTACCTAACTTAAGGCCACGGCCGCCTCTTCCCCTCTCCCGTGCCTATCCCTTCGAATCTTCCCATCCCTCACAGGGGCCCTGGGAGAGGTACTCCTTTCCAGTTATATTCTCGACCCAAATTCTCACGCTCCGTAATACTGCCTTTGAGGCGGTAGAGGTGTCCGAGAGAAAAACCAACCTTGGACGGTAAGAAAAAAGAAAGAAAGAAAGAAAGAAAGAAAGAAAGAAAGAAAGAAATATAACGTTTAACGTACAGTTGGAACCACCGGGCTAGTTGGCCATGCGGTTAGGGCCGCGCAGCTATGAGCTTGCATCCGGGAGGTTGTTGTTTCGAACCCCACTGTCGGCAGCCCTGGAGATGGTTTTCCGTAGTTTCCCTTTTTCACACCAGGCAAATGCTGTGGCTGTACCTTAATTAAGGCCACGGTCGCTTCCTTCCCACTCCTAGGCCTTTCCTATACCATCGTCGCCATAAAACCTATCTGTGTTAGTGCGACGTAAAGCAAATTGTAAAAATAAAAAAAATTGGAACCTCCGATTCTGTTGCGATTGATTTACAGCGTGACAATTTTCAATTATAAAACCAGTCAGATACTGATTATTCTGTGTCAGTTATGTTAGATCTAAAAACCTTGTAATGTTATGTTTGATTAACTTTAGTGAACAGGCTTGCTCTTTTTTTTTTTTTTTTTTTTTTTTTTTTTTTTTTTTTTTTTTGCATTCGGGTCAAAGCCCACTCAGCCAGTGAATTATGAATGGGAGGGATTTTTAGGAACTTATGTTTTTATTTATTTACGGTATTTTATTTATTGCTCGGAGACAGGGGAGATGGATTCGTCTTATCATCATAAGGCCTTTGTAGTTCTGATATGGTAAGTTCGATGCTAGGTGAAGGTCTTAGATTCTTAGTCCAATGTCAGAAAGAAATGCATATAGCTCAAAGTAAGCAGATTGGTCACTTTTGTGGAGAATTGACGAAAGAATAGGGGGTAATTGGTAACCCAATGCCAATAAATTTTGTAGTAAGCAAGTAGTGCGAACAAAGTGGTGTGAACATCCAAAGAATATATGATTAAGATCGGCAACTGTATCAGCTGAACATGAACAGAAGGGAGATCGTAATACTTGAATTTTGTGCAGATGCTGAGGGAAACAACCATGATGAAACTTCATTCTTGCGATTGCTCTGACGAATTGACGCGAATAGGGACGCTGATGGTACCAAAGAACGTTCGGAATATCTGGATGGATAGTGGCATAGTGTTTTCCGCGTTGTTGGGAGGTATCATGCCACTCGTTGTTCCACGCCGTCAATTGCCGTCGACGAAGCAAGGAGGTGTAATCCGATGCTGGAACTGTCGTGTATGTCTGTTGGCCTTCAGTGGCAGCAGATCGTGCTGCTTTGTCTGCTAGCTCATTGCCTGGGATTCCTACATGGGCTTTTACCCACACAAATGAAACTTTCTTCCCCTGTGTCTCAAGTCGATGTACCTGTGCAATAATCTCGTGTACGAGAATCAAGGATGTTGACCGTGAGTTAATGGTTTGTAGACTCTGCAGTGCTGATCTAGAATCAGACAACACCACAATCAACCGCTCAGGAAGATTTGTAGCGTATTCGAGAGCCCCCAAAATGGCTGTAAGCTCAGCCGTAAATATAGATGCTGTCGGAGGTAGCTTGAATTTACCACAGCTGCCGGATTGAACATCAATATAGGCACTACCCACTGTATTACAGTCCTTTGATCCATCTGTGTAGATGTGTCGGGCGTGTGGCCATTCTGCCAGGTAACGTTTCAGGCTGACATCGTTACAGTTCACAGTGGTCTCAAATGATGTTTCTAGTCGAATATCCAGTTTCTTAATAGTAGTTTCAAAAGAACAGTTAAAACTGGGATGGGTATCTGTAGTGCTTATAATACGTCTGCAACCACTGAGATTGGTAAATTCATCCACTAGGATCGGTTGACGTTTCTTTCTCCAGTAGCGTGAAGTCAGTACTAGGGTAGTCAACTTGGATATCTTGTGAAGTATTGGAGACTTCCTGTATTGAAAAAGTTTGAATATATATTTCCCCGCTAGATACTGCCTTCGTAGATGGAGAGGAGGTTCAAGTGTTTCAAGTAGCAGAGCATTTGTAGGTGTAGACTGCATTGCTCCTATGCAGAGTCTAAGGGCCTTATACTGACATTTGTCTAGTTTAGTTAACAATGTTTTAGAAGCCGTAGCAAAACATCCACTTCCATAATCCAGGAGAGGTCGAATCAAAGTTCTGTACAGTTGCAGCGCAATTTTCGGGTCACAGCCCCACCAAGAGCCGCTAATGGCTCGTAAAATATTGACTGAAATATCACACTTACGGAGCACATGATGAATATGTGGAGACCATGTCAATTTATGATCGATGAGAAGTCCTAGGTAAGGCACCACCACCTTGTAGGGAAATAAGTAGGTACCCAGATGAATCGTGTCCAGTGGGGGTCTCGAATGTCGAGTGTAGATAGAGACTGCTGATTTTCCTGCAGATATCGTTAAACCATGGTTATGAAGCCAAGGAGTGAAAGTCCTCATGGCAACCGTCATCTGTTCTTGACACTTGTCCAAGGTTTCAGCTTCTGTATAAATGCAAATATCATCAGCATACTGAAGAACTTGTATCTCAGGAGGAAATATAGATGTGAGGTCTGCTGTGTATATGTTAAAAAGCAACGGAGCCAAGATAGAGCCTTGTGGTAGTCCTTGGGATGTCATTCGAGGACCAATTGTCTTGCCATTGTGTAACATGATGAGATGTCTATCTTGTAGAAGGCAACGGAGGTTCCCAATAAAGTCCTCTGGGAGATGTAGGAAGCGTAATTTGTCTTCTAATACGGGAATAAGCACGCTATCATACGCAGAAGAAAGATCGGTGTACAATGCCACAACGTAATTGTTATTGCTCAGACCAAGTTGGATGTCTGTAATTAGATGTACAAGTGTATCTATTGTACCTTTCCCACGTCGAAAACCCATTTGTTGAGGTGGTAGCAGCTTGTGATGTTCTACCCACCATTCTAATCGATGCTTAATCATCCTTTCCATAGTCTTGTACAAGCAGGATATCAAGGACAGTGAGCGATAGGATGAAGACAGTCGTGGATCTTTCCCATTCTTCAATAATGGTACCAGACGAATAAGTTTAAATGACGGAGGATGCACTCTTTGAAACCACATCCTGTTCATCAGCTTAAGAAGTTTCTTATGTCCATCACTAGACATGTTGAGTAACATTGGGTAATGGATGTTATCTGGGCCTGGGGAAGTATTATTACTCGTTTTCAAGGCTTTAATAAGTTCTTGAAATTCAAATGGACGAAGTAGAGGATGGAAATTATCTTCATGGCCATTGCGTGGTAAATAACCTATATGAGCTGAAGGAGGGGCCATTTGTCTAAGGATGTCCTCTTTTATTGGTATCGTACATGTAGATGTAAACTGAGGGCAGTTCTGTGAGTTTCGGAAACGACGAATATTCCGCCACATCGTAGCAGGAGAGATAGATGAGTTGAGAGAAGTACAATATTGGCGCCAACCCTGACGCTTTTTAAGCTTGAATAAGCGTTTTGCTTTCGCTTGAGTTTGTTGTACGGTGAGGAAATTAGCTTCAGAAGCATCCTGTTTATAATGATGGAGTGCCACACGCCTGTCATGCAGCGCAGCTTGACATTCATTATCCCACCATGGAGTTGGAGGTCGTTTGCTGTATGCATATGGGCTGTTTTGTGGAATTGTAAGGCAGGCTGCTCGATTAATGGAATCGCAGAATGTTTCGTAGTCTCTGACAATGTCATTCGTTTCGTGGTATTCTTCCAGGATGAGATCTATTGCCTCCTTGTAACTTGCCCAATCAGCTTGTCGAATTTTCCAACGATATGTTGGGTAGATGGTATGAGGAATGGTTGATGTGTTAGTCGATGTTAATAATATTGGAAAGTGGTCAGATCCTAGAGTGTCCTGTAGAACCTGCCAGGAGAAGTCGAGTGCTATTGAAGGAGATGCAAAAGTAACATCTACTGCCGAAGGAGCTTGATTAGGTCGAGAAATTCGGGTAGGGGACCCATCATTCAGTAGCACTAAGTTTTCTTCTTCAGCTACACCCATGAGTTGTATTCCATGTGAGTCAGTAGAAGAACTTCCCCAATTCAAGTGGTGTGAGTTGAAGTCGCCGAAGATAAGTACAGGCTGTGAAAGTTGGGAAAAGAGGCGACGCAGTTCGTGTACAGATACCAGTTGGTTAGGTGATCGGTATACAGAAACAATAGTTAACGGTGAACCCCTGTAGTTGACCTTGATGGCACATGTTTCCAGTTTAGACCCTCGAAGATTAAGAGTTACTTGATCATAAATTATGTTCTTCTGGAGGAGGATTCCAACCCCTCCATAACCATCACCACGATCACTTCTTATAAAATTGTAGCCTGGAAGCTGAAAGGGAGTAGTATCCTTCAGCCAGGTCTCACTAACTACACACATTGAAACGGAGTAATCTCGCAGTAGAGTCTGAAGGCTAAGTTTATGCGCTCGTATTGAGTGACAGTTCCACTGTATTATTTTATTCAGTTGAGGTGCGACATCCATGGTCATTCTGATTCAAAAGTAATGAAATAACGTCACGTATATGAGAGGGATCAATTTCCGAGGAGGCCGTGTTTTTAAGCGTCAAAATAAACTGGACAATGTTTTCAAGCAGTGGAGTTGTAGGTACAGCCTGTGATGTTGTTTGAGGCTGTTGACTTGGTTGAAATTGTTGTGTAGGGTATATAGGTCCAGTGGAGTAGGCAGGAGTACGCTGTCCATTGTAGTATGTTTTCCACTGGTTGTGAACTGGAACTCTAGACTTTGAGGTGGAAGGACGTTTGGGAGTAAAACGAGAGGACACCTTAGAGGTACTAGGGAAAGAAGAGTTGGAAAGGTTATTGGTGGGAAGTGGCCCACGTGCAGGGAAAGGAAGGAATGGAAATTCCTTGTGATAAGATGTACTTGATGGAGGAGTGTTATTTTGCTTCACAGTATTAGCATATGTGCTTGTGGATTCCATTTCGAGTGCTTGCTCAATGGTGATATTTAAATGGGCCATATTATATTTAATCCTACGCTGTCGTTCGTATTCTGGACAGGATCGATCATCTGCACGATGAGGGCCAGAGCAGTAAATACATTTAGGCGGATCTGGAGTAAGGCAGTCTGCAGTGATGTGACTGTCGCCGCAGCATGCACAGCGTGCTTTGCTACGACACTGTTTATTTACGTGGCCGTATTTAAGACATTGGTAGCAAAGGGTTACATTCTGGACGTAAGGTTCTACACCACACCGAGTGTTAAATATATACACGTAAGGAGGTAAAGTGCGACCTTCAAATACAACACGCAACAGTTGCCGAGGCACTAGTACAGTCTGTCCATCTCGCACAAGTTTACGGTGAAAGCGATGTACTTCTAATATTTTCTTATCTGACTGAATTTCTGAAAGTAATTCTTCCTCCGAGAAGGACGTATCTACTGCACGAATAAGACCTGTCTTCACCGTTAGATGCCTTGGTATGTAAAGACTGAGTGAGGGGGATTGTAACTGAGCAAGCCTGTTTGCACAGGTAGCAGAAGAAAGTTCTATTTGAACCCTATTACGTCCCTTTGTAGTAATGTTCATTATAGAAGTACGCATGTCTGGAATTAAGGCCCTAATACACTTTCCCACAGACATTGGATGTAACCGGCCGATATGTTTAGATGCCGCACCTGCCTCATCGGGTTTATGTTCAGCGTACACTATGAACGGACCTTCATCATCTAACTTATAGAGGTATGACTCATGCTGAGCGCTGCTTCGTACCTGTTGACTTGGAGCAAGCTGGCTAGCTGTATGCTGGGACGTATTCAACTGCACAGGCTGCACAGATGGGGCTGGCGGAATTGGGCAGCTAGTTCGATGTCCATGAGAATGTTCACTGGTACTTACTGACACTGATAGCTTCTTCACACTTAGGCCCTCTTCATTCCAGTAATCAGGACGCTCGTCCGGGAGACCACGTTTACGTAGTGTAGATATTTGAGAAGGTATTTGGTCTACATCACTTAACGGGCCGTCGGAATAGCACAAATTTAATGCGGTACCTACAGCTGAGCTAACTAAATTATGGTTAGATAGAGTACCTAGACCACCATCTGATGATTCCTCCATCCTCACTAAGTCCCTGGGACCCTCGTCCCCACTCACAAGTAACACTAATCCCTTATGTTCACGTGTCTATATAATACTATTATTCAATACAGTCACACTGAAAGAACAGTTCTGTAAAACACAGTTCAACGGGCACGAGGTGATAGCGAGCTCTAGAAAGCGAAGCGACACACCTAGCACAGCGAGCACAGCACAACCATCTCCGACCGAAGCTCGGGCGGAACTGGGCTTGCTCTTTACACGGTACAGTTGGTAGTTTTGACAACAGAAGAAAAAATTACACTTTATGTTACGTATTATTTGCTCCCGTATGACGGTTGTCAATATGAAGGCGATTTTATGCATGTATGAATGCTAACGAAGGGCATTTCGGAGAAATCATATAAGGAAGATGGCCCTGAGGTTCACTCAGCCTACACTAAAAATGAGTACCAGGTTAATTCCTGGGGCCAAAGGCGGCCGGGCGTAGAGCTAACCACTCTACCTCATCAAGTGCCGAGATTACGGATAGTGAAAGCCTTTACCTTCAACCCCTCTAAGGGCCTTCATGGACTGTAGGGATATGACCTTGCTTTTTTTTATTTTGCATAAAAGAAAGAGTTTCATGTGTATGCTGGTACATTCTACACATTGTTTTCCATTATTAATGCACTGGGTAGAGTCGTAGAAAATGAGTCCTAACAATGAAATAAAACGTTTCTGGACCTATCTCCATATAACATAATCGTCTTTGCCGGGATAAAATTCTCCTATGCACAGCAATGGGTGGAAGTGTGTTTTTGGTACTACAATCTGGCCAAAAACATCCTATGTGACATTTTCAGATTTATAGCTACTATTCCAGAAAGAATTCTTCCTCCTACCTGAGGGATTTATTATAGTAATTCATGCTAGCGTAAAAGAAACGAAAACCGTGCTCGATAGCTGCAGTCGCTTAAGCGCGGCCATATCCAGTATTCGGGGGATAGGCTAGTGGGTTCGAGCCCCATTGTCGGCAGCCCTGGTTTCCCATTTTCACACCAGGCAAATGCTGGCTGGGGCTGTACCTTAAATAAGGCCACGGCGCCTTCCTGTCCCATCGTCATCAAAAGACCTATCTCTGTCGGTGCGACGTAAAAGCAACTTGTAAAATTCAATTAATAATATTTATGTTGTTTTATGTTTCAATTTAAAAAAAAAGATAGGAGCAAATGGAGGGGTGGGGGGTAAACGCGATGAATCCCACTGTCGTTTAATAATGATAATGTGCGTTTTACGTTCCTTCATACGCTATCGGTGGAAAGAGATAGTGAGTGTGGGATAGCTGAGCGAAATCGCTACTGCTTTCTCAGCCAAGAAACCACCGTTTAAATCGCAATGGGTGCCATGAAAGTTTTGAAATTAATAGACACTCCCTTGTAGTTCTGATTCGCGAAAAATATAATAATATTAATAATAATAATAATAATAATAATAATAATAATAATAATAATAATAATAATAATAATAATGGCTTTACGTCCCACTAACTACTCTTTCACGGTTTTCGGAGACGCTGAAGTACCGGAATTTAGTGCCGCAGGAGTTCTTTTACGTGCCGGTAAACCTATTGACTTGAGGCTGACCTTCAAATACCACCGGGCTGAGCCAGGATCGACCTCCACGCACCTACTACGCTGGCGTAGCAGGGGGAGAGGTGATCCGCCCACGTGGCGCGTCCCAGGTGGCGGATAGGGGGGTCCTAACCGGCTTGCCGGCGGACTTGAGGGAAATAAAATAACTCTCGCGGACCAAACACACAACCCCCTGTGGGTGGGGGACGCAGACGAAGAGTACACCCATGGTATCTCCTGCCTGTCGTAAGAGGCGACTAAAAGGGGCGACCGGCTACTTGTGATTAGTACCACCACGCGGGGAACACCATGGGTCGCTATTACTTGCGCGTATTACTACGTTAGGTACCAAATAGGTTTGTGATTAGTAGCAATCAGGAGCACCGTGCGGTCAGGCTTTTACGGTACCTGTGATTAGTAGCACTATATGAGCGACACCAGGGTTCTGGCTTGCCTGTGATTAGTACCCACTGTATAAGGAACACCAGGGGATAGTACGAGTCCCTGTGGTTAGTACACACGTGATGAAAACCATAGGTTTGCGTTGCCTGTAAATGGCGCCGCTATGTGTGAAACCACATAGGTCTGTATTACCTGTGCGAATTTCATTACCTGTGAGTAGTACCATAATGTGTGGAATACCGCGAGTCTACGCTACTTTTGATTAGTACCGCACTATGTCAAATACCATGGTTCTATTTTCAAGCGATAAGTACCATTATGAGAGTCCGATGACCTATATTTTGGACCCCTTTAGCTTGCAAGCATCACCGATTCGGTATTGAGCTATAGAAGCAGTCTCTTGGTCAGTATTACTATTGTTCTCCGTCAGTTTCTGAGACTGAGGCATTGCGGGTCGGCTCCACTGATTGTTTTAACTTCATATCCATCCGTTCATTTTTCGTTCTCACGCTTTGAATTCTGGTCAGTGGAGGATTTTGGATTTTTATTTTGTCATTGCATTTCGTCTCATTTCGTACCATCAGGGACCGATGACCTAGATGTTAGGCCCCTTAAAACAACAAGCATCATCATCATCATCATCAGGTTCGACCTTGCCAAGTTAGGGTCAGAAGTTCAGCGCCTCAACCGTCTGAGCCACTCAGACCGGGCGCGAAAAATATGAGGTATGCTGACGATGTCAAAAAACAATTACGATCCCTTTCCCCTCGTTTCTAGAGCTGAATGTCTCCGTTTAACAAGGTCAATGGCTCCTCGGAACAAAGACTAAAGCCGCCTTTCCTCCTCTTAGTTGTCAAGCGTGGACAGAAACGCATATTATAATCTTGTAAACACCGCGTGAGATATGAAGTATTGTGGTTGCATAGAGAAGTGATAAGAAAGAGAGGATCTGCGGCTTGTTTTGTCAGAGGGAGTGTGTGTGGGTCATTGGCCGTACAGCACTGGCACGCAACATCTCTTCTCATCCCTGCCCCGCCTACCTGACTGCTTGTAGTGTGTGGCCTTGAACCCGAAAACTGTAAGCAATAAACAGTGGACTTCCTACTCTGCACGATGTGGTAGACCGTGACGAATTAAGCATCTAGAAGGCAGTGGAGGAATGACCTGCTCTTCCTTCCACAGGGCGTCGACTTTCCGTTCCGAAGGTCTGACTGACATCTCGAAGATAGGTGATCAGAATGCTTCGATACTTCAAAACCTAAAAGAGGATGCCTGCGGACTAGCAAGAATTAATAACAGTGTTATAGGTTTTATGTCCCATTAACTGCTTTTTACGGTTTTCAGAGAAGCCGAGGTGCCGAAATTATGTCCTACAAAAGTTCTTTATATGCCGGACACAAGGATGGCGTATTTGAACACCGTCAAATTAGAGGATGAGGAAGGGCTCTCTACCGTCTCTACCGTCTGAACCACACATCCCGATTTTATTATTATTATTATTATTATTATTATTATTATTATATAGAGGGGAATCGGGTAATATGGAATAGTCGGGCAATATGGAATACCACAATATCTTGCCTGTAAGGTACTCATCTCAAGTGGAAACTCGTTGAATTACGGTAAATGTTCTCATGATGCTTTGTATTCAGTTTCGACATGCTCGTGAGTGAGGTTAGTGCGTGGAGCAAGAATATTTGTTTTTCATATTTGAAAAGCTTTTGCAGGTAATTCTTTTAAAGCTTGTATTAATTACCGAAACTGAGTTTAGTCCTGGGAAATCCAATGTTACATATTGTACAAGAGTTGCTTATATTGCTACATCAGTGTAACTTCCTTGTTGTGCAAAGTTTATGGCATGACGAATCCTTTAATTCAAACATGGTGTGTCGGGATATATGGAATACTGTTTTAGTTTCAATGTAAAATGACGTTTAAAATTAATTAAAATTAATTGCATTAATCCTGGTATATTATAACATTTAATTACCTATAGATCTCAGTTTCTGCATCTGTGACTTTTGTCACTGAATGAACAAATGACTGTAAAAAGAAAACTCTGAATAATTAGTGTATACAGATTGTCATTTAAGTTAATTGCCGATTGTATTCTTTCGATTTTTTTAAAATTTCTGTACGTCCACCTGTAAGAACGTTCCTTAAATATAACAGGAAGAATTTATTGAAGCTGTATTTTAATTTACATATTATTTACCCTACTATTCCATATTAGCCGACTATTCCGTATTACCCACCAAGTGCAACTTTTTGAAAGAAATAATTTTGACGTGAAGACATTAACAATTTACAATTTCAAAATATAGAGAATCTTGGCTAATTATTTGAATTTTCAAACCATATTTATTTATATTTCATAACTGATTTCGGTAAGAAGTTATACTGCCAAAAGTAAATGTTATTCCATATTATACAACTGTCCTCTACGACTCCATGGCTAAATGATTAGCGTGCTGGCCTTTGGTCACAGGGGTCCCGGTTCGATACCCGCCAGGGCCAGGAATTTTAACCATCAGTGGTTAATATCGCTGGCACGAGGGCTGGGTGAATGTATTGTCGTCATCATCATTTCATCCTCATCACGACGCGCAGGTCGCCTACGGGAATCAAATCAAAATACCTGCACCTCGCGAGCCGAACATGTCCTCAGACACTCCAAGCACTAAAAGCCATACGCCATTTTATTATTATTATTATTATTATTATTATTATTATTATTATTATTATTATTGTACCGGGCGGTACACCTCCACGCCGCTAATTTAAAAGTTGCGCCTGTTGAAACTCCTCTGCTGGAGGAAGTCTGAACTTTATTGACGGTATTAATTTTCAAGTTTCTCAGAAGATGTCACTACCTGTAAATTTTGGAGTTTTAGAACTGTGTCATTTTTGATGTGTTTTTGTTTTGCTTGAAGTAAGAAGTGTGAACTGTCTCTTCTAGAGGACACTACTGAAGAACTACAATAGTGCACCCTAGTGCGAAGAAAAAGAACTGTTCTTTGGAGAAAATTTTATTTCAAAAGTTTGTTCTTTGTTAAATTTCTTTCAATCATTGGTTAAGTTGGCAATATTACCCCTTTCTTTCCCCTTGTTTTAAATCTAGCCAATCCCGAATTTCTGAAATTAATTTTCCACCAATAATGTGTTTCTTCTTCATCTTGTGTAGGGGTTTCTCTTTATTCCCCAATAAAGTTATTGTGGGCGGGTGTTCTCATTCCCCTAACGCCTAGAACCTTCCGCGAGAGTATATAAACTGCTGATTTTAGGGTCTCTGGGCGACTTCTGTTCCATCTTTCAGTGTGTAAAGTACATAGCAGGGGGCGGGAAGCGCCTCTTTCTTCGGCGACAGTCAACAACCAGGTAATGGCCGATTAATTACTTCTTTTCTTGCTTGCTCAGCAGTTTAGCTCTCGGGGCGGGTCCGAAGTTTTTCCATTATGTAACCTTCCTTAAAAATGTAAAGAAACTGGTATCTATTCTATCTTTTAAACTACGTATTGGGATAGAGAGTGCTTAACCCTCTCGAGCTCCCACTCATATTGTTTTGAGGTGAACTTATTTTCTCAACCTATTCTTCCTTTACATTATGTAAATTTGTTTCTTTTCTAAAGTCACCTCTGTAGTATGGGATTAGCCCTTGCATTAGTGGCCTAGAGCCAGATTAGGTTTTAAAAACAAAGTGTATTAGGAGTGCAGATCGCCTCCTCTCAAATTGTTATTTTGGAGGTCATGTAATTACCCCTTTTCATTTAATAGACCTCAGTAGGTTGGGTATTTTACCCCTGTGTCTATGTCCAGTGAGGACAACTTGAAGGTGGAGTTTGGTGTGGCCTTTGAGAGGCTTAGAGTTGAGAGCGAGTGGCTCTTTTTTTTTTTTTTTGAAAATTGAGTGTTGTATGCCTCGTGGAGGCTTTTTTGTGTAATTTGGAGCAAATGTTCCTGAACATGAATGGGGTTTTCTGCCCCTCTGGTAAAACTTATTTTGAAGTAAGGTTGGGCTGATTGCCCACGAATTGTGAAGCAAGGGCGCTGAGCCCAAATCTAGTAAATATTGTACATACATTTTGTTGACTTGCTACTCTGTACCTGCAATGCTTGTTATTTCTTTATTTTAAAAAGAAAATATAACCTTGTTAAATTTTACATTAACTTTGATTCCGTAGTTCGAGACCCGTTCACGCCCGCACCTTCTTTCACCTCTACCTACCGCTAAAACACGGTAACAATTATTATTATTATTATTATTATTATTATTATTATTATTATTATTATTATTATTATTATTATTATTATTATTATTATTATTATTATTATTTGAGCCTCCGTAGCTCAGGGGGCAGCGCGGTGGCCTCTCATCGTTGCGTTCCGTGATTCAAATCCCGATCACTCCATGTGAGATTTATGATGGACAAAGCGGAGGCGGGGCAGGTTTTCCTCCGGGTACTCCGGTTTTCCTAATAAAAAATCATGGAACTTAATATTTTATCACAAACGAGCGAGTTAGCCGTGCCAGTTAGGGTCGCGTAGCCCTGATCAAGGGTTAACGTATCCATCCGACGGATGAATCACCATCAACAACGACATATGCCCTCACTCCATATGCCGGCTAACATTCTGATAGTGGAAGTATTTGCCACCCACGGGACTCGACCCAGCTAATCTCGGTATCAAACCAATAAAGACTTAAGGTTAAGATGTTAATTCAAAGTGAAGATTTGCGAGGAAAATGTGTATTTAACGTAATTGTTGACTTCGTTGAGACATTCCATTTTTTAAACGTGGAATTCGAACAAGGACCTGAATTAAATCCCTTTGTATTTCAGAGACCAAGCGGAGAAGAAACGAAAGTACTTGTACACTACTAGGAAATTCCTCAAGGCTGGCTGGTATTACCTAACAGGTCCATTACACCCGCCCACTCATCGGAGCTGACGCACTAAGTATAGAACGTTCACCGAAGTTCATGTTTACCTTAACCTACAGATAGCGACACTAACCGCGTGCGAGTTATTCGTGGCTGTCGGCTGCTACAGTATAGTAACATTAGACTTCACCTGCAAGTCGCTGGAGCAATGCGTGTTGACTAACGTCAGTATAAAAGCGCCTCCTTCCACCTTTGCACAGTACAAGTAGAATAACTAAATCAGGATGGCCAACTTCGAATAGTTGACTTAACATAAAACGATTAGAACAGACTTGAGGCCGATGACTATGTATTCTGTCTCTAAAATTGTTAAGTGCTCTGGTACTAAATAACTCGCAGGCTGCATTGAACACAATCAACGACAAGCACAATGTCAACCCAATAGATGCTACTACGGGGTCTCTCATATAAATTAAGACCGAACGCACAGTGTTTGCACTCTGCGCTACGGCAGCTGCTTCAGCCGAGCGGTCGACCTGCTTTAAGCGTGTATGCAATCTTATATGAAATTTTACCGTATAAAATATGCTGGACGTGTCCTCCTTCCTGGCTTATACAGGCACTGTATCTGGTAACCAAATTCTGACTGACGCGAGTGAATTCTGCCACTGTAATGTTTTTGATTTCATTCGTAATATTTTCTTTCAGTTCCTCCCGTGTGTGACCATTTGTTTGACACACTTATTCTTTCAGTTTACCCCACAAATGAAAAATCACACCCTGTTAGTTCTGGAGAACGAGGGGGAAATAGACCAGCATTAATCACTCTGTCTGCAAACATTTCTGAGATTATAAGAAGGGAATCTTCTGCTGTATGAAAAGGGGCTGAATCTTGTTGAAACCACCCACATGATTTTTCGTCTTCCGTTAACTCATGGAAGAACGTGTCAAAATGTGATCTTGGCATCTCTCTGCATTTACTAATCGTCTCCAAAAAAAAAAAAAATGATTCGTCTTGCACTAACAGCACTCAAACACCAATCTTCCTATCATAATGAGTGACTTCATAAACACCGTTAGGATTTTCTGCACAACAATAGCGAGAGTTATGACTGTTCACATGACCATTAAGATGAAATCACAACTTTTACATACGCAAATACGGTCTTGCAATGATAATTGTCTCACCATGTTAACAGTTGAGATTCAGACTGGCGACTCATGCTTGCCAGGTCGAACACCTGCAGGCTGCTTGCGAGGTCAAGAACTATTCGCGCGCCTCCCGTACTACAGCTTACGGATTGGAGAGTAAAAACGCCGCTTTGACGGTCTTAGTTTATGTGAGAGACCCTGTATAAGATCTATAGCACAGCAGTGCCCCTACGTCCGTCTTTCCTCGGTCCTGGAAATGGAAAGACAGACATCCTCTCAAAAGCAGCCTCCTCATCCAACATAGAAATTACTTACAATAGATCATCCCCAACAGAGCCTCCGTGGCTCAGGCTGCAGCGCTCCGGCTTCTCACCGCTAGGTTCTGTGGTTCGAATCCTGGTCACTCCACGTAAGATTTTTGCTGGACCAAGCGGAGGCGAGACAGGTTTCTCTCCGTGTACTCCGGTTTTCCCTGTCATCTTTCATTCCTGCAACACTCTAATGTCATTTCATTTCATCTGTCAGTCATTAATCATTGCCCCAGAGGAGTGCGACAGGCTTCGGCAGCCGGCACAATTCCTATCTTCGCCGCTAGGCTTCTTTCATTCCTAACCCGGTCAAATGACTGGAAAACAGGCTGTGGATTTTCGTTTTCAGATCACCCCCCAGCTATGCAAAATCCCAAATCAAAACATCTCTAATAAGACAGTGTAATATCATCTGGACATCAAGTACAAAAGAGTCTGCCACAAGAGAATTTTTTCCCGACATGACTCCATTGCAAAATATTAGTGCCCCAATACATTCTCACTCAGTTTCTCTCCAGCCATGGAAAGTTTAAATGCTACTTTGAACGCTTTAAAATTTTTTGTGGCTCTTCTCAAACAGTGTATTTTTTTAACTGTTCTACTATGCTATGTTTGAAAGGACAATATTCGATCGTGACTGTCACCTAAACAATTGTAATGTGTGTAACTCTTAAAGCTATTATACAATCTGTTTAGAAAATCCTTCTGCTACAGACATAAGTTCACTCACCACATCTTCAGTAATTTAGTTTCCTAATTTTATCTCAAGGACAAATAGTTAATTAACTGGTCAAAACTGTAACGTTAGTATACTCATGTAAAATAGGGTTCAAACTACCGTATTTACGTGAATAATGCCCGCATATTTTTAAAAAATTGAGGCATGATATTGGGGCGCGGGATTTTTAGTCAATGTTGGCATTTTTTTTTTCAATCAGCCTTCCTAAAGTTAGGATGCGGGCATTATTCGCGTAAATACGGCATTAGGTTATTCAGTAAATAAATAATATGGGCATCCAGACATCAGAAAATGGTCAAAATGATCATTTTTTCAGTTTTGTGGTGAAAGTGTTGGTGGTGGTGGTGGTGGTGGTGGTGGTGGTGGTGGTGGCGGCAGTGATGATTATTGTTTTAAGAGAAAACACAAATACTGTAGGCAACCATCCCCCATTAACACTAATCAAAGGAAAAAATGGAAGGGGTCCTACTCTTCGAAAAATGAAGATATTGACCAAAGAAAGGCAAAGGCCACGAAGGACGTAAAAAGGAAAGACTCCCTAGGCCTCGAATACTCTAATGCCATCGGGGTCGGAAAGGAACAAGAGTTGACCTTAGGGCGGTCGGTTGGGATATATGAAAGTGAGGAGCTTGGCAGAAGTAAGTGTAAGCAATGCCAGGACTCATCTAAGCACCCCGTGGTCGCCAACCCACGCTCCCAAGTTAAGAACCCCTGGGACGCCTTTCAGTGGCCTCTTACGACATTCAGGGGGTACCATGGGTGTGTAGAGGAAACCTTCCTATGTAAGAATATGCATAGGCTTCCTGTAGTTTACACATAAATTATTTACGTCTGAAGTCCATTTGTTTGTTGTTGTTTTGTGGGACCTAACAGCTAGGTCATTGGCTCCAAGTCCATTTAAATAGCTTTGTGGTAAATGAGCTAGTCAATAATGATTTTTCTTATTTTTTACAAAAATATGCATTGGAGCTGGGGGTCGCCCGGAAGGGAAATAGTGTCATGTAACAATATGTTACCTAGCAACAATACCTTCAGTGCTGAGCTGCACAGCCCTTGGATCTGTATGTCATGGCCATCCATCAGTACTTCACATCACAGCCTACACGGTTGCTAGGTAACATTGCGTCACGCATTTTATTGAAACACACGTTTAAGAACATTTGATTTTCCCCAAGAGCAATTTAATAATTTTTACGTGTATTTTATATTTTTGCAAACCTAAGGGTCATTTTTCTCCCAAAATCAATACAATTTTCCAAGAAGGTAGATATCGGCATTTGCTATTTCTTCTACAGAAATGAATTGATCTACTTGGAGATAAAGATTTGGCGAAGAGAAATTATGTGGATAAAATGAGGAATTTGGTTCTGTTTCATGAAATACTGTCTGAAAAATATATACAGACTACCTAAAATGATCGCGTAGTCCGAAATGTTTGAAGAAACTGAAGGTCAGCTATATTTAACACAGAGGCTGAACATAGATGTTATAATAAGCGTGCCAAATTTCGTGAAGAAATTATTTAGGTGAATTCTATTCAAAGTAATTATAAAATTTCAAAATTAGCGTTTCTGATCCATAAAAACATTCTGGTTACTGTGTTGTGATGTTAGTTAGTTAGTTAGTTAGTTAGTTAGTTAGTTAGTTAGTTAGTTAGTTAGTTAGTTAGTTAGTTAGTTAGTTAATTATTTATTTATTTATTTATTTATTTATTTATTTATTTATTTATTTATTTATTTATTTATTTATTTATTTATTTATTTATTTATACATACCTCCGTAAAGAACACCCCTTGGAGATCTCTGAAGCTCGTAAGTAGGATGTCTTTTGACAAACGGATCCAAAAGGCGAGCTAATATTGTTGCCATCGGTCGCCTACGGGCGTCAATTAGAAAGATCTGCACCTGGCGAGCCGAACCCGTCCTGGGATATCCCGGCACTAAAAGCCATACGACATTTCATTTCATTGTTGCCATCGACCGGGCGAAAGGTTCGGGTATGTTGATTAATCCTACAGTAAGATTCAAAGAAATTAGACAACCGCCTCGAATAGTGTATGAAGGAGAAAAAAATGGCCATATATGAACAATGGCTTGAGGATCTCTAAAAAAACGAAGTATGAAATTACAAAATGGGAAGTCATTGACTTCATGATTGGCGCTAGAGGGACAATTCCTAAGGAGACGCTGATCTCCTAAGAATAAACAAAATCCCGGACACCATTACCCAGACCATTGCGTTGAAAAATTAATTGGCGATTGTTAGACACTATTTGTATTCCTTAACTTGAAGTACCATGTATTGGATTTTTTTTTTTTCAAATAAAATCTGAACGATACAATCTGCCTGTTGGTGGCAATTTTAATATTCACTTGACTCAAGCCCTGATTAATCCAAACATACATAAAATCAATACTGTTCATATGTACTGTTTAAGAGGCCATCTTTTGATTCCGTAATACGGATGGCTACCGGGCGGATTATCTCTGTTTATTTCCTTTTTCCTGATTTGTTTCTACGAGATTGAGTGAGTCTCACGCTAAACAATAGCGGTCCGTAAGAACTTCGTTCTACCAGTCAGCTGAAGCGATGCTAGAACTAAATGTTGAAAGTGGGTCGCGAAACACATTTCTGTCGGAACTAACTGTACATGCGAGACACTTGCCGGCCCGCATCTTCTCCACATCGAGCAACGAGGATGTCTTTATAATGCTGTGTGGTTTAGTTAGAGCCCGCAATACAGCTGAAGATAATCACAGATAATATATATTTGTCCTTTGGGCCCTGAAGATTTTCATTTCGATACCATATTCTTTACAAAATAAAGCTACCTCTGTGAGTCAGTGGTTTAGTGTCAGCTTCCGGATCAAAAGAAGACGGGTTCAAAACCCTGCTGAGGTAGTCGTATTTTTCAGTCATAGATCGTCAGACAGAGATCCGTTTAAATACCATTTGATAAAGTAAAATAGGTCGTTGAAAAAGATTCGTAGGCAACCTATTAGCATCAATCAAAATGCCTACCCGCCGTAGCAGATTTCATATTACTATCATTATTGCTCTGCGCGGAATTCTATGTCTTAAAATGAATAAATGTTCCTAAACGGATTTTCTCTCCATGTGTCCGTTAGGTCATCAGCCCAGAGGCTGGTTGGATCCTCAAACAGCACCACCAAAGACTATGCAGGTAGGGTAAACCGCAAAAACCAATGGCAGAGCCCAAATGAGGTGTATTAGGCAAAATGAGGAGTGAGGTAGTTTGCCATTGCTTTCCTCACTGGACCAGAAGGTGCCACTGCAGCACGACTGATCCCATGAGCAACACCTTTCATAACATCATAACACTCAGATACTAGTTGTGCTCTAATGTCCTAATTACTCAGCACCACCCATACCCCAACAGCTTCCATATTGTCACAGCCATGGAGAGGCTGGAACATCAGTGGAAGCTACACTTTGCTCTGGCCTGTGCCAAGAGACGGATACAAAAATACTGCATCCATTGAGAAATGTCAACAATTCAAATATTAAATCCGTTTATTCCTATCACGTCGCGTTTTCCACCAATAAATATTACTTGACATTTTTCAGGAATTCGTTGTAGAAAGGTGTTTCGTTTCTGTACATAGAAGTAGAGTTCATTAGACTTGTTTCTTATACATTTCTGACAGCGTATGCCCAATTTTTAAGCAAGTGTATGAATTACTTCTTCTTCTTTATCTGTTTACCCTCCATGGTCGGTTTTTCCCTCGGAATCAGCGAGGGATCCCACCTCTACCGCCTCAAGGGCAATGTGCTGGAGCTTCAGACTCTGGGTCAGGGGATACGACTGGGGAGGAGGACCAGTATCTCGCCCAGGCGGCCTCACCTGCTATGCTGAACAGGGCCTTGTGAGGGGATGGGAGGATTGGAAGCGGCCATGGCCGTAAGTTAGGTACCATCGCGGCATTTGCCTTCAGGAGAAGTGGGAAACCTCTTCGAGGATGGCTGAGGCGGGAATCGAACTCGGGCTTCCGGGGGTGGCAGGTAATCACACTAACCACTACAGACTACACCATAGAGGCCGACGAGTATGAATTACAACATTTGATAAAAGGTACGCAAAAGACAAAAATTGATGTCCCTATTTCCAGGAAAATGTGACGTGGTCGCGAAAACCTGACGACATATTCAAATGAAAAACATACGGAAAAATTCAGATGCATAACAGTGTTGTTATTGTCATCAAACATTATTTTTTGAGTTGTATGAACATTTCTAAATAATTAGTCTTTATTCATCCTCCTCCTTATAGATTGTAAAAGTGGAACGAACGATCAGGGCCGTAGCCAAGTGGGGGTCTGGCGTTTACACACACACACACACACACACACCATGGAATTTTTACAAAAGAAAATATAAACTGACAATAAACAAGTGAAATTCGATTCAATGGGTTGACTCTTTTGAACATTTACAGAGAATTGTAAAACCAACAGATCTCTTGAATCTATTTTCTAAGAAGCCTCTAAAGTTGGAGTTTAGATTGTAAACTGAACATACCGTACGCTGTAAAACTTTTGGCCTTGATTATATTGCTGTTGTTCTGTATTTTAATGTAAGATTTTGTCCTGTACTGGTTCTGCAATTTGAATATCAACACAATTTACTTGTATCAGTGTCCTTTTAATGACAGTCCGACTCATTGGCTGAATAGTCAGCGTTGAGGCCTTCGGTTCAGAGGGTCCCTGGTTCAATTCCCGGCCGGGTCGGGGAGTTTAATCGCATCTGATTAATTCTTCTGATCCGGGGACTGGGTGTTTGTGTTTGTTCCAACACTTTCCTCTTCATATTCAGATATCGCACTACTCTACCAACCACCACAGAAACACGCAATCGTGACTACATCCCTCCGTATAGGGTTGCGTCAGGAAGAGCATCCAGCCGTAAAACAGGGCAAAATCCGCCTGTGCTACTCAATTCGTACCCATGGCCCCACAGATGTGGGAAAAGGCCGTAGAAAAAGAAAATAAGAAGAAGAAGTGTCCTTATAATAACACTCATGCATGTGTGCACCACACACACCCACACGCACCTTCGTTATGTTCTATAATTGTTTTGTAACTACAGAATAAACATAACCTCCCCCCCCCCCCGAATCAGTCGATTCTGGCTACTTACTGCGAACGAGAGTACGCGGATTATACGAGAATCAGCGTGAGTGAACGGGTATCTGGGTCAAAATCACCATCATTAGTCCTATTCTAAACACCAGTACTAAAATAGAATCCTTGGAAGAGCTGGGAATGGAACCCGCAACCTCGGTAGGAAATTTCCTGATACACATTGGAGTGAAATGATGAATCTCTTGAGAGAGGACTGGCCTTAAAACAATTTAGGCATCTTTTTAAAATCTTGTAAACAAGGTGTAGTTATTCTCAGCAGAGACTATTGTGAGAGAGAGATGAGCGATAAGGTATCTTTATGAGACGTCTTAACTTACCTCGGGGACAACATTTCTCTTCTCCACAACAAGTTAAACAATTTTCTTCCAATGGAAGTCGCAACATGAATGTAAAATAAGCAAAGCGTTTTGTATGACGTGAGCACAACAAGTATCAGGCTCTTTCGATTGTCTTGGGGCGCATAAATACACCGATAAGAATCTTCTTTGAAAAAAAGAAGAAGCTGCTTCATTTCTATGCAGTTTCTTAGCTGCTCTTCCCCCTGCCTGTCAGGGCTGCCAACCACGAGGTTCACTGCATTAGGGAAGTGTGTACACCCCTCTCCTGCGTTAACCATAGGCTCATCGGACAAAAAATTAGACACACCTGGATAAATCATTACAAGCATCATGTAATAGAGTGTAACTTTACAAAGCAAAAAATTAATGTATCCTCCTAATTCTATACAAAACAATTCCATCATTAGATGTAGCAATAAAATTCAAACATTTTTCGACTCGCTTGAGCCATCTTCAGTGAAATCAGGGGGGGGGGATGAAGTAATCTACATAATATAAGCTAAATATGTGCTAAAAATAATGAATGACAAACGAAAAACAAAAGAGACAGATGGAAAAAACAATAACAAAATAGAATATTTACATCACTAGATGAGGCAATAAATAACTCGCTAAGACAAATTCAGTGAACAAAGGGTTAATATAAAACATAATTGAAACCAAAAAATGTGCTAAACCTAAGAAAAGAAAAGATAACCGACGGAAACGAAAATAATAAGTGCTAATAGTGAGGTTGCGAACCTCTTAGACTGAAATTTTTAAGTTAGATAACACTTCAAAAAACAGGACGAAATCACTGTGTTGAAATTAAGGTTAACTCCGCCTCTAGAACTGGTACCGCCTGGATTCGGTTAGGAAGTGAGTCCACAAGGTTGTGCAGGTACGTCTCATACAGGTGAGGATTTGATCGCGCAATTCCACCGAAGGGCGAGGAAGCTGATGTCGGCGTTTTACCCGCTGTTCCAGCATTTCCAATAGGGTTCAAGTCAGGTGATTTTGTAGGCCAATCGAGATTGCCCGTCTACCCATGTTGACGTATGCTCACATAGAGGCAGTGCGCGTGCGGTTGAGCATGGGACTCGTTCGCTGCGCCATCTGTACAGGCTCAACGATCCATCTGTGCTTGCGCACTGGAGTGACTATATTTTTTTCTCCGGTGAGCTCAATAACTACTTGGTCCCAGCTACCATGTGCAGACATTTTTTTCACGCCATCTAGCAGAGCTGCGCGTCAATTTCGACGTTTCGTTTCATTCTACCAGATGGAAGAATAAATCATATCTCTTTCGAGTGATCCACGGCCGAGTTTTAATTAATTTTGTAGAATAAACATCAGGTGTGTCACCAGGGACATTTTACATGCCGACTTCGTAAGGCGTTCAAAATCCAACTTCGTCTGCCAGGCTCGAACATGTGATCTTGGGATCCAGAGGCCAACATTCTACCACTCATCGACAGATAGAAATTTTAAGATATAGAACGCAGTTTTGGTCTTCCTTTCTTTTTTTAAGTTTTGCTTTACGTCGCACCGACACAGATAGGTGTTATGGCAACGATGGGATAGGAAAAGGCTAGGAGTGGGAAGGTACAGCCCCAGCCTGGTGTAAAAATGAGAAACCTCGGAAAACCATCTTCAGGGCTGCCGGCAGTGGAGTTCGAGCCCACTATCTCTCGAATGCAAACTGATAGCTATGAGACCCAAACCCCACAGTCACTTGCTCGGTGTGCGAGTATTTTTTTAATGCTAGTTGCTTTACGTCGCACCGACACAGATAGGTCTTATGGTGACGAGGGGACAGGGTAGGGCTAGGAGTGGGAAGGAAGCGTCCGTGGCCTTAATTAAGGTACAGCCCCAGCATTTGCCTGGTGTGAAAATGGGAAACCACGGAAAACCATTTTCAGGGCTGCCGACAGTGAGGTTCGAACCTACTATCTCCCGAATACTGGATACTGGCCGCACTTAAGCGACGCGAATAATTTCAGAGACATATTATTGCAATAATTTTCTCCATTAAATTATTTGAAATTTCCAAAACAAATCCACTCAACAAGCACAAGAATAACATTGTTAGTGCGCAAATGTTGGAAGTGTAACAACTCACGAGAATCGAACGTCAAATGTCTATTCTCCGGCTAGCTAGATGAACGAAAGGACGGTCCACGCAAGAGAAAACCAAGGTCCAATTCTTTGATGTACAGTAGCAGTTTAGAAATTGTTTAGGAGATGGTGTTAAATTCTGAAATTCCAAATATTCACGCGGATTTCGACCTAGGTGGCAGGGCATCCAGATGCTCAGCTAAGTGTGTTTGCTATAATTTGCTCTTTATTCAATATATCGCTCTACATACATTTGTCAGTGATATTTCACCTCAACAATTTCTATTCTGATTTTTTCTTTTCAATTTACACAGATAAGACTTATGGCGACGTTGGGATAACAGAGGGTGGGAAGGAAGCGATGCTGTCCTTAATTAAGTTTCAGTCCCACTATTTGCCACGGAAAACCATCTTCAGGATTGCCGACAGTGGGGTTCGAACCCACTATCTCCCGAATGTTAGCTCACAGCAGCGCGACCCTAACTGCACAGATAACTTGCTCGGTATTCTGAACATTTCTCGGTCTTACGACCTACGTCTTCTCCCTCAGTAGCACATTTTTTTGTTTACATCTTGGTGGACTTTACAGCCATGGAACTTGTGTTTCTGCAGTCTCCTGAAATATGAATACCTTGTTTGCTAATCTTTCTTGCCCAATTCTAGTGATATGTCCGTAGAAGGCCATTGTTCCTTTCTTCATCGCAGTTGAAAACTCGTCAAACATCGGGGTTTGTTCTAGAGAGGAATGTAATTTCGTGTGTTGTAGGTTGTATAGGCCAAAGGATCTAGAAACTTACTTTTATTCCTTATCTACTTCCAAGGGGCCCTTTCTGGCCATTACTTTTGCTGTGTGAAGTACTTTTTTGTTTTGGCTACTGTGCTATAATGTTTGAATTTGGCCTGGTATAGGAGGGATATAAATTTGTATGTCTTTTAATGCTATGGTCATCTTTCTCGCCCATTCTTCGAGAACTCCTTTTTCGTTGATGTTTGGGGTCAAAATCTTACCCAGGCACTTGAACTTACGGAGCATTCAATCAATCAATCAATCAATCAATCAGTCAATCAATCAATCAATCTATCAATACTGATCTGCATTTAGGGCAGTCGCCCAGGTGGCAGATTCTCTATCTGTTGTTTTCCTAGCCTTTTATTAAATGATTTCAAAGAAATAGGAAATTTATTGAACATCTCCCTTGGTAGGTTATTCCAATCCTTAACTCCCCTTCCTATTTGCGCCAATTTGTCCTCTTGAATTCCAACTTTATCTTCATATTGTAATCTTTTCTACTTTTAAAGACGCCACTCAAACTTATTCGTCTACTAATGTCATTCCACGCCATCTTTCAACTGACAGCTCGGAACATACCACTTAGTCGAGCAGCTCGTCTTCTTTCTCCCAATTCTTCCCACCCAAACTTTGCAACATTTTTGTAACGCTACTCTTTTTGTCGGAAACTACCCAGAACAAATGGAGCTGCTTTTCTCCGGATTTTTTCCAGTTCTTGAATCAAGGAATCCTAGTGAGGATCCCATACACTGGAACCATACTCTAGTTGGGGTCTTACCAGAGACTTGTATGCCCTCTCCTTTACATCCTTACTACAACCCCAAAACACCCTCATAACCATGTGCAGAGATCTGTACCCTTTATTTACAATCCCATTTATGTGATTACCCCAATGAAGATCTAATATAACCATATTTGGTCTTCATTGCCAAGGTTGGATATTTGGCGTCTAAGTTCATGTACCCTGTCCTTTCACAAGATATCTGTAATCCTATTTTATTTAGGACTTCCTGTCTGTGTTTATTTACAATCCCTAGGTTTATTGCGAAGATCTCTACTCTACACAAAGGCGAGACATTCAGATCTGAACGCAGCCTAATCTGATCCTATTCGGAATGTTACAGTGACTCATGTATTATTGATATGATTATCTAAAGGTTTTAGTGGATCTCTTAAAAACATTTTGATGGGATGAATACAACATGTTGAGAACTTTGTTTCTTTGTTCTCTGTGACATAATGTAGAGTTGTCACCAACATTACGAAGGAGAATGAGAGCACAAAAAGTTGGAAGTGTGTTGGCTAACCTGCTTTTAATTACATAGGAAGTGTTCGGCACACACGCGCTAGACGACGTGGATAAAAAGCTAAAACTCTGCCATCATTACAGCTACAATTACATCATCTCTTAACCATAACAAAGCGAGCGTCGAGAATGGAACATCGCCATGTAATGCGTCTACTGGAAGACGGTACATATTTTACAAAAAAAAAAAAAAAAAACACGCACACAATGACGTAAGGGACCACGCTAAACAACAGCAACACCTCTGGCGGCCGTTTTTAGAGGTAGAGAAATTAGTTCGAAATTCCGCTAAACTATGAACGTTTATTCATGAACAGAATTGTTGCATTATAAATGTAGGCCTAGTCCAGATATCCCAATGTATTTTTACCTTTATACTTTCAACCAGTGGTTCTCAAAATGTGGTACACGTACCCCAGGGGTATGCTTGAGACTTTTAGTGGAGTACGCCATTTGATATATTATATTTCTCCTATTTTTAGATTGTTTTAACTCTAATAACTTGAATAATTTATCCTTTTATAACAATTTTATTTACTTTTAATTTGGGAATTTTTTTAGTATGGCAGCCTTTAGGGGGGAAAATGAAGAAAAATGGAAATAAATAAATAAATAAATAAATAAATGAATAAATAAATAAGAAGAAAGTTAAATACGTATATATGGAGCCATGCTTCGCTTGAATGTTTCACCAGGACTACAACATATCAGAACACTGTTACACGCCATGCAGACACACCTTTCCTATCGAAATTTTCATGGTTCGTAATATTTTAATTCCAGAATTAACAACAACAATTCATCCTTGTTTATTAATTTTATATTGACGCTAAAATCTAGCTTTTAGTGAAACTTTCATACAAGTTTCACATCGCGTGTTATTTTTTTTGCTAGGGGCTTTACGTCGCACCGACACAGATAGGTCTTATGGCGACGATGGGATAGGAAAGGCCTAGGAGTTGGATGGAAGCGGCCCTGGCGTTAATTAAGGTACAGCCCAAGCATTTGCCTGGAGTGAAAATGGGAAACCACGGAAAACCATTTTCAGGGCTGCCGATAGTAGGATTCGAACCTACTATCTCCCGGATGCAAGCTCACAGCCGCGCGCCTCTACGCACACGGCCAACTCGCCCGGTTCGTGTTACTTTAGTATCATTGTATTTTACAATACTTGATACAGACACAAACTCTTAAATTTCTTGTGATGTGTTTCAAATATGTATTTAATTTCACAATCTCGTCTTCTTTGCGATGTGTATTTAAAAGAATGGTTTATAGTCAATTAAAATGCCTTAATTATTAGTCAGGTAACTTACTAATATTTTTCATTTTTTTAACCTATGATTTAGCGATTTGTGTGTGTGTGGGGGGGGTCTTGAACTTTTAGCCATGAATGAAGGGTACAATCTCATAATAGTCTGAGAACCTCTGTTCTAAACTTTACGTGTTTCGTTATGCCCTGCATTATTATTATTATTATTATTATTATTATTATTATTATTATTATTATTATTATTATTATTATTTCTTCTTTTCGTTTCAGCCATCTATGGACTGCGATTACGCAACTTCCATTGCTTTCTCAAGTTCTTTCTCCTTCCTCTTTCGCCAGTATTCCTTCATCCGTTGGCTTCCTCGTGCTCGTTCTTCTGCTGAGAATACTCTATTCCTCCTCGTTTTCTCATCAGCTAGGTCCTTCACCTCCGCAACTCTCTGCCTGAAGATTTTTCTGTTTGTTATATCTTCTGCCATGATCCCACACTTTTTCTAAATCTCGGTGGACTTCTTTTACCCATGGGACTTGTGTATTCCTGTTCTCCTGGAAGGTGAGAATCCTGTTGGCGAGTCTCTCCGATCCCATCCTTTTAATATGTCCGTAGAACGTCAATCTCCTCTTTTTCATTGCGGTGGTGATGTTTTCAAATTGTTGTATAGTTCTCTGTTAGGTCTCATGCGAAACGTAAACTTGTCTGATGATTTTATGGGTCCAAGAATCTTTCTAAGGAACCTCCTTTCTTTCTTTTCAAAATCTGAGAGTTTATTATTATTATTATTATTATTATTATTATTATTATTATTATTATTATTATTATTATTATTATTATTATTATTATTATTATCGCCGGCCCCGTGGTGAAGAGGTAGCATGTCTGTCTCTTACCCGGAGGCCCCGGGTTCGATTCCCGGCCAGGACAGGGATTTTTACCTGGACCTGAGGGCTGGTTCGAGGTCCACTCAGCCTACGTGATTAGAATTGAGAAGCTATCTGACGGTGAGGTAGCGGTCCCGGTCTAGAAAGCCAAGAATAACGGCCTAGAGGATTCGTCGTGTTGACCACAGGCATTCGGGCTGAGCAGCGGTCGCTTGGTAGGCCAAGGCCCTTCACGGGCTGTAATGCCATGGGTTTTGGGTCAGTGGTCAAACGACTTCGCTTTCGATCCTGGGGGTCCCGGGTTCGTTTCCCGGCCAAGTTCAGGGACTTTAATCTTTAAACGATTAATTCCTTTGGCTCGGGAAGTGGATGTTTATGCCCTCTCCAACATTCTTGCAACACACACACAACGTTATCATCCATCACACTAATACCTACACGTCGTAAGTGGCTATTATTATTATTATTATTATTATTATTATTATTATTATTATTATTATTATTACAATTTACTTTACGGCGCACAGACACAGATAGGTCGTATGGCGACATTGGGATACGAAAGGGCTAGGAGTGGAAGGGAAGCAGTCGTGATATTAATTAAGGTACAGCCCCAGCACATGCCTGCTGTGAAAACCATCTTCAGGGCTGTGGACAGTGGGGTTCGAACCCGCTATCTCCCAAATGCAAGTTCACAGTTGCGCGATCCTAACTGCGCAGCCAACTCGCTAGTGTTTTTTTTTGTTTTTGTTTTTTTGTTTTTTGCCTACGTCCCACCGACACAGGTAGGTCTTATGGAGACGATGGGACAGGGGAAGGGCTGGGAGTGGGAAGGAAGCGGCCGTGGCCTTAATTAAGGTACAGCCCCAGCATTTGCCTGGTGTAAAAATGGGAAACGACGGAAAACCATCTTTAGGGCTGCCGACACTGGGGTTCGAACCTACTGTCTCCCGAATACTGGATACTGGCCGCACTTAAGCGACTGCAGCTATGGAGCTCGGTATTATTATTATTGTTATTATTATTATTATTATTATTATTATTATTATTATTATTATTATTATTATTATTATTATTGGTAGGTAAGGGTTATTCTGCCCGAAGGCAGGTCCGAACCTCCGCAGAGGTGTTCCTGAGCCGGAGTTTACGTGCGGTTGGGTGGACAGTTCCTTTCCGCTCCTCCATTCCCTTAACCCCCCCACCAACAGCGCGTGGCAACCCATCCAACTCCTGACCAAACCCAATGTTGCTTAACTTCGGAGATCTCACGGGATCCAGTGTTTCAACACGGCTACGGCCGTTGGCATTATTATTATTATTATTATTATTATTATTATTATTATTATTATTATTATTATTATTATTATTATTATTACGGACACCCTTCCTGATGGTGGCTATACCGAATGTTGCTTAACTATGTGTCTGAGGTTATTTTCTCCGAGGCTCGAATGTTGATCTTCACTGGCAATCCTCCAGGGGCCACCTGCAACACATATGGCTTTTGCTCAGTAGACTGATAAAGAGAAAAGGGCGTTGTTCAGTATTGATGGCGGTGTAGTGTCCAGAAGCCAAACCAAAGTCCATGGTGCTGGAGCTCTGATGGGCGTTGGCCTACCAAGCGACCGCTGCTTAGCCCGAAGGCCTGCAGATTACGAGGCAACAACTCGGAGGTTATTTTTGACTTCCTACACCGGGGCCGCTATCTCACCGTCAGATAGCTACACAACTGTTCTCACTTCGACTGGGTGGACATTGAACCAGGCTTGAGATACAGGTAAAAATCTCTGACCTGGTCGGGAATCTAACCCGAGGCCTTCCGGTAAGAGGCAGGCTCTCTGCCTCTAGACCACAGGGTTGGCGGAGTAGTGTCAGTATAGAGTAACGATGTCTACACTTGGCACATTTTATCCTGTAACTTCATGACATAGAGGCATTAACTTTTCTATCCAGCCACCCCTCAAAGATGTGCATTTCTCTCTCACTCTTGCCGGTGGTGGAAACTGTTTCT
This sequence comes from Anabrus simplex, assembly GCF_040414725.1. Classification (NCBI taxonomy): domain Eukaryota; kingdom Metazoa; phylum Arthropoda; class Insecta; order Orthoptera; family Tettigoniidae; genus Anabrus; species Anabrus simplex. The sequence goes on along the minus strand of NC_090275.1, from coordinate 67,533,277 downwards.
CTCTTTCTCCCTCTGCCGCGACAAGTTCTCAATTCACCGAGTTAATTACAGCGGCAGCTCGCAGTGAGTTTCATTAAAAATGGAACATGTTATTTGACGTGTGTGCGAGGGAGAGGGTAATTGGCTCTTCATTAAATTACTAAATATCAATTAAAAAGGCTAATTAATGAGGGAAAATCGAGATTAAAAAGAGAGAAGGTGACTAGTCTCTGGTTAACCAGGCCAATGGTAATAATTCACCCGCGTTCAGGTGTTTTATGCGTTACTTTTGATGTGTTGCTTTCCGTACTTTCTGTAGCCTCTTCGTTTTGACGTGACACCGGCTATAAAATCAGGTTACGTACATTCAAACTTCGGTAAAAGGAAAACATATGCTCAAATATGAAACTCGGAGGGCCTCAGATAAATACACGTTGCGTACCAGGCCTTTTAAAAAATTGACGAATTTGAGATATATGATTTGCGGTAGATAACACCGAAACCAAAAGACGTATGAAAGTGCTTAAGATATCTAAAGACAGAGCATTTGACAGTTGAAAATTATAACACGGTAAACTGGAATGACGAAAATTCTTGGCCACAAAAGCAGCAATGAAGCTGGGGTTTGATGGGAAAGATTGGTTCGAATAAGGGAGAGGCGTAAGGCAAGCTTGTTGTCTTTCGCCAGCCAAGTTTAATTGAGAACAAGAATAATAATATTGTTCGCTTTACGTCCCTCGAACTACTTTTATGGTTTTCGGAGACGCCGATGTGCCGGAATTTAGTCTCGCGGGAATTCTTTTAGGTATCAGTAAATCTACCGACACGAGGCTGGCGTATTTGACCACCTTCAAATACCACTGGACTGAGCCAGGATCGAACCTGCGACGTTGGGGTCAGAAGGCCAGCGCCTCAACCATCTGAGCCACTCAGTCTGGCTAAACACCCCCCCCCCCCCTCAAAAAAAAACATGGACTCAGAGTAAGGGAAGCTTTTGAAATGTGGGTTTGGGCGGGAATGGAAAGAATAGAATGAGTGGATAAAGTGAAAAACGAAGAAGTGTTAAAAGGAGTCTAGGAACACAGAACTGTCTTGAATAGAGTTTGAAAGAAGAAAGCCAACTGGATGGGCCATGTTATAAGAGGGAAAGGGCTTCTAATAATAGCTTTCGAAGGTACGGTAGAGGGAGAAAAGAAAGACGGAGTAGAATAACAATGGTGAACAAATTAAAGATTGGAGGATATCAGAGTACCAAGGAACAGGCCTGGGAAAGGAGGAGATGGAGATAGTGGTGGTTTCTAGGACCTGTCATTAAGCAGAGCACCATATGATGATGATGATGATGATGATGATGATGATGATGATGATGATGATGATGATGATGATGCAATATCAATTACGACCCCTCATGTAGCTTCCTCTGACTCCGAGATGTTGGTACCCCAATGGGTGTCCTACGCCGCTTAAGGACGAAGTCATGCGGGGGTAAGGAATGGGATGACTTTTTAATTAATAGGCTCCATTTTTATTTATGCTTCCCAATTTATGGGTTGCCGACCATGACAAAGTAGCTTATACCATATCAACTGTGTTGAAAATAATAATGAACAGTGGTTGTTAAATTGGGTTGTAAAGGTGATTGATTACCTCCAGATTTCGGAGAAGTTTCACACAAACTTTTGGCGTTGCTCCTCTGGTGCTGATGAACAGTCCAACAACTTTAACACTAGAAACTGTGTAGGAGTATTTGAAATATTCTATTGTTGGCTCATAGATGGCTCTCATTTCCTGGTCTATCACCTCAGGACGTAGCTGTCAGCATTCGGGAGGTAGTGGTTTCGAACCCCAACGTCAGCTGCCCTGACGATGGTTTTCCCATTTCCACACAAGGCAAATGCTGGGGCTGTACCTTAGTTAAGGCCATAGTTTTCTTCCCGCTCCTAGCCCTTTCCTATCCTATTGTCACCATAAGGCATATCTGCGTCGGAGTGACGTAAAGAAAATTGTAGATATATCTTCAGTGACTTGAGTTAACTTCAAATCCGATAGTTGGATCCAAGATCACAGCGCTATCCTTTCTTCGGTCGATGGCGATTATGTCCGTCTGTTGTTCCCATACATTCCAGACCTTGCTGAGAAAGGGCAGTTGCAATCTTTCTGCGGCTTTTTTGAAGTCTGGTGTTTCTAGAGATTTCCCCTCTTGGACAAGAACCG